>NC_058130.1:489823525-489950581 GCF_016433145.1 Gracilinanus agilis | reverse complement strand
TACTCCTCCTTCTCCTTCTCCTCTTTCTCTTCCTCCTCCTTCTCTTTCTCCTCCTTCTCTTTTTCTTCTCCTTCTTCTCCTTTTGATCACCATGCCACGCTTCTGATTCATAGTGAATTCACCAAAATTTTCATATCCTTCCCACATGAATTGTTCTGTAATTATAGCTCCCACAGTTTTCACTTGTTCAGTTGATATTTTTGAATCCACAATTAGAATCTCTCCTTTTCTTATATTAAATTTAATTTGTTTAGCTTCAACCCACTAGGCATCCTATAGAGACTTTTATTAGAGCCCAATTCTGTCATCTGTGGATATAACAGTCCCTCACAGATCTATGAAATTTCAATATCTGATACACATGTCATTTAAGTCTTCATCCAAATTATTGATAAAATTGTGGTACAGAAAAGTTTTGATGTGTAGGATTTCTCAGCTTCCACCAAAAACTGCTTATTGCATGCATTTGTTTTTAAATTAAAATGGATTATTAATGTTATTATTAGAAATTCTTAATTGCCTCATAAATATTATCATCGAGTCAATTAGAAGTTCCTTAGTGCATTCCCAAATCAGTGCTGATAATCAGCAACCCAAGAAATACTATCTGGGGAATTATCACCCAAATTTAACATATCCTCAATAAAGACAATCAGTTTTATGTTGAGTTGCTACACCTGCCAGAGAAGAGTTAAACTCTTATTAACTGAATGCTTTGAAGTTAAAAGCCTTACCAATGCAACCAAAATTAGAAGGAAAACAACAAACTAAGAAAATGTTTTTATAACAAAACTCTCTAACAAAGGTTTAACTTCCCAAATATATAAGGAACTAAGTCAAATTTACAAAAAAAAAAAAAAAGCCATTTCCCAATCGACAAATGGTCAAGGGACATGAATAGGCAGTTTTCACAAGATGAAATCAAAATTATCAATAAGCACATGAAAAAGTGTTCTAAATTCCTCCTGATTAGAGAAATGCAAATTAAAACAATTCTGAGGTACCACCTTACACCCAGCAGACTGGGCAATATGGCAGCAAAGGAAAGTGATAATGTTGGAGGGGTTGTGGCAAAATTGAGACACTAATACACTACTGGTGGAGTTGTGATTTGGTCCAACCATTCTGAAGGGCAATTTAGAACTATGCCTAAAGGACTTTAAAAGAATGCCTACCTTTTGACCTAGCCATCCCACTGTTGGGTTTGTACCCATAGAGAGACAATAATGGAAAAGATTTGTACAAAAATATTTATAGCTGTGCTCTTTGGTGGTGGCAAAAGATTGGAAAATGAGGGAGTGTCCATCAATTGGGGAATGGCTGAACAAATTGTGGTATGTGATGGTGATGGAATATTATTGTCATGAAAGGAATAATGAATTGGAGGAATTCCATGTGAATTGGAAAAACTTCCAGGAATTTATGTAAAGCAAAAGGAACAGAACCAGGAGAACACTGTACACAGAAACTGATACATTGTGGTGCAATCGATGTAATGGACTTTTCTTCTAGTAGCAATGCAATGATCCAGGACAATGCAGAGGAACTCATGAGAAAGAATGCTATCCACATCCAAAGAAAGAACTTTGAGAACAGAAACACAGAAGAAAAACATATGATCAATGACATGGTTCAATATGGATATGATTAGGGTTTTGATGTTAAAAGATTACTCTACTGTAATATGAATAACATGGAAATAGGTTTTGAAGAATGATACATGTATAACTCAGTGGAACTGCTTGTCAGCTTCAGAATGGTGGAGGAAAAATGGGGGATAATCATGAATCATATAACCATGAAAAATGTTTCTAAAAAAAAGGGGGGGGAACAAATGCCCCTAAAAATATGAAGTCCATCCTCTTTCTTTGATCATGGCTTTCAGATAGTTCAATATTTTTTCAGAGACCTATTTCAGATTGTCAAATTTATTTTAACTTTTAATTTTTTCCAATTACACATAGAAAATATTTTAAACAATTTTTATCTGACACCTTGCAATTCAGATTCTCTTCCTCCTAGCCTCCCCTTCCACCACCACAAGGTAGTAAATAGTCTAATATAAATTTTACCAGTGCTGTCACACATATATATTTCCATATTCCTTGTGCCATGAAAAGACATATAACACATACGTAAGACAAAACTCATAGTTTCAAAAAAAATAAAGTGAAAAATGGAATGTTTCATTCTGCAATAAGACTCTAATAGTTCTTTCCTTGGCTGTGGATAGCATTTTTCATCATGAATCCCTTGGGTTTAGCTTAGGGCTTTACATTATTGATAATAGTTTAGTCCTTAACAGTTGATCATCATACAATATTTCTGTTAATATATACAGTATTATCCTGATTCTGTTTGCTTCACTTTGCATCAGTTCATATAAATCTCTTCAGGTTTTTCTGAACCATCCTCTTATCATTTCTTATTGCACAATAATATTCCGTTTCAACTACATACCACAGCTTGTTCAGCTATTCCTCAATTAATGTAGTCTAATGATTCCTTAATTATCTCTGCTCAATCTATTTTCTGGGCAAGTTATTTTTGAAATGAAATATTTCACATTTTCTTCTATTTTCTTCATTCTTTCAATTTTGTTGAATTGTTTCTTGATGTCTTATGGAGTCATTAGCTTCTACTTACCCAGTTCTAATTTTTAAGAAATATTTACTGCAGTGAGTTTTTGCATTTCTTTTTCTATTTGGCCAATTCTACTTAAAGTGGAAAAAAAAACCACCTTGCCTTTTGTATTAGAGTTAATTCTAAGTATCAGCTCCAAGGCAGAAGTGTGAGGGCCATCCAGTTGAGGCTAAGTGACTTACCCAGGGTCACAGAGCTAGGAAGTGCCTGAGACCAGATTTGAACCAAGACTTCCCATTTCCAGGCCTGGTTCTCTAGCCACTGAGCCACCTAGCTACTCCATTAATCTGTTTCTGAAGTTCTTTTCTTACATAAATTGTTATACCTCCTTTTCCATATGAAGTTTCTTCTTTAAAAAGAGTTCCTTTCTTCAGTGAATTTTTCTGTCTCTTTTACCATTAGACCACTTCTGTTTTTTAAGATGTTTATTCAGTATTTTTTGTCCCTTTTTAACCAGGCTGTTAATTCTTTTTTCATAATCTTCTTGTATCACTCTCATTTCTTTCCCCAGTTTCCCCCTACTATTCTTATTCTTTAACTCTTCCAGGAGTTCTTCTTGAGCTTGGTTATAGTGAGCATTTTTTTGAAGTTTTGTTTGTAGCTATTTTTACAATGTTTTCTTCTTCCAAGTTTATTTCTTGGTCTTCGCTGCCACCATAGGATCTTTTTTTGGTCAAATTCTTTTCTTGTTTTCTCATTTTCTAGACTATTTCTGGACTTTGAGCTTTATACTAAATATGGGCTCTGCTTACCTCAGGGTGGGGAGGTGTTGTCTCAAGCATCAGGCTTTTTCATGCTATTGTTTTCAGAGCTGGGAATCTGCACATTTTTGATGCTCCCAAGGTGGTGAGATTCATGGAGAGGTGTGATCACTGCTCTCCTGTTCTGCCCTCTAGTCTTTACCCAGGAAAGACCTCTACTCCCCTGTAATCCCAAGCACTAGCCCTCCTTTTGACTGGAACTATGCGCACAAATACTATCACTCCTCTCCAACTTGGATCTGTGAATAGGGTCCCTGCTCCTTTGTAACCAATTATAAGCACCCTTCTCTGCCCTGAAACTGCAACCCAAAAGTGTATATGGGCACCCAAGTTGCCAAGCAGTGCCAGCTACACCCAACCAGTAAAGCGTCCCATGTAATCTTTTTCTGAGCAGTTGCCAGACTGTCTTACCCTCTTTGAGCTGAGAGCTCCTGAAGCTGTTGCTGTTGCTATGGCTGTAGTTTCTAAGACCCATTGCTAGTACTCCTGCCAAGCTTTGGGCCAGCTTCCACCCTGGTGTCACAGACCTTTCCTGCTGACCTTCTAAGCTGTCTTTGGCAAGAAAAATGTCTCATTCTTACTCTGCCACTCCAAAATTTAATTTGAAGAGTTATTTTAAAGATTTTTTTTTTGGTAAGATAATTTTGGGAGGGTTCAGCTGGGGTTTGACTGTATTCTATTATTTTGGCTCTGCTTCTGGTGTAGAGGAAGAATTGAATGATAATCAAGGCAGGTGATTTCCTTCCTTAATATTCAACTACTAACTAGTTCCTCCAGTTAAAATGTAAACTCCCTGTCTCTCTGCATGAGTCTTTCAAACTATGCTGAATCAGTTAGTTAATCCATCACAGATATTTCTTTACCATTTGCTGTTACAAAGGTCTTGTCTTCTCTCTATTTCAGTCAGTATTTATTAACTGCTTACTATGTATCAGCAATGGTATGGATAAATAATGAAATTAAAAAAAAATAGAAGACAGTCTCTGTCTTCAAGAAACATACATTTTAATGGGGAAAGATAATGCATAAACAGGATCCTGAAACGGGGACTAGAAGAGATAAAGGTATCCAGCACAGGGTATAGTAGAGAAATCTAGAGGGAAGCCTAATAAAAAAAATGAAGAGAGGACTTGCCTGACCAGGGTCCTTAAATGGAAGGTCTGGGAGGTGCAATATAACTAAAGGAAGAAATCAAAGAAGCAGAAAATATTTCCAAGGTTATCTTCCAGAATAAAAAGGTTTCTGGGGGATTTTTCAGGGAATTGGTGACCTCCTTGACATCAAGTGGAAATATATCATACACTAGGGTGCATGCCATCACTATAAGCTTCTTAAGGTCAGAGATTGTATCTTTTTACCCTCTGATTCTAGCATAATGCCATTTGAATAGTAAATTCTTAGTTACAATGTCTTGAATTAAACTAAATTAAATGATTTTCATTTTTTTTCAAAGGGAAAGAAGGAAAAATAAAAGGCAGAATAGAGGAGGTTCAGTGTGAAAAGCCATAAATATCATCCTGGAATCATCTTCTAATAGCTCAGGTATTTCTACTTGGGCAATCAAATTGCAGCCTGCTTTCAACTGGTGAGAGACCAGCTGGCCAATTTGTGGACTTACTACATCCCTCAGCTATCTTGCTTATTATTTCTATCAGCCTTTTTGTAATCCCCTGCTGGCTGAAATATCCACCAGAAGAAATTGAAAGTCATCTACAATACTCTTTTTTCTGTTAATCCTTATATATTGAAATGTTTGTGATTGCTGGTATTTGCTAAGATTAGGGCAAAGAAGAAATTTTAAAAAGAAGAAATGGAAAGAAGAGTAGGCAAAAAAAATCAAGTGAATTTATAAAAGTATTAATAGCTCTAATGAAGGTTTAGGGTTCACACCAGTCAAAACTAAAGGCTTAGGTGAACTTTAAGATTTTTTTCCTTGTATGCTATTACTATGCTACTACTATTAATAATGATGATGATGATGATGATGATGATGATGATGATGATGATGATACGCATCTAGCATTTATATTGTACCCGCTATGTGCCCAAGCACTGTACTAAACACATTACAAATTGCTCATTTGATCCTCCCAACAATCCTATGATGTAGATGCTATTATTACCCCTATTTATAATAGAAGAAACTTGGGCAGACAGAAGTAAAGTCATTTGCCCAAGGTCAAAGAGCTAGTCAGTGTCGGAGGCTGGATTTGAACTCAGACTCCATGACCAGTACCCTATTCACCGTACCATCTAACTACCTCCAATTCATAATTAGAAATTCTTATGTATGTGTTCTTATGTAGAGATCTTATTATTATATGAATATATCCTTTTATATTTTATATTTAGATATTATTATATAAGTATATCCTTTTAAAGACAAAATATTCACGGATGGATATAGAGAGTTGTTTCCTTTTCCTTTAATAGGTGCTTTGGGGTGGGGGGTATAAATTAGACTACACACCATTTGCGGGCAGTGGCAGCTTCATTTTCATCCTTTCGCCCTCCCCTCTCCCCTTTCCCCCTAGGTCTTGAACATTATAGGATGCTCTGTTGAATGATGTGAATATAGAAAGTAATTTCCAAACTGTTATCAGACAGCCTACAGAAGAGGCCCTACTTGTAATTACTTGTTGATCTGCAGGATTCTTGATGAAAAATAAATCCTATTTCCTCTGAAAGCCTTAGCCCTTCTTCTAGGACTCTGGTCAAGTCACTTAACCTCTGTGTTCTTCAGTTACCTCATTTATAAAACCGGGCTAGCTGTAAAAACCTACTTCACAAAATTGTTATGAAAAGGATTGTCAGCTATCTTTACAATGTGCTAAATAATGACAATAAGCCCAATTCTCTGACCCCTGGATCAGGAGTAGGTCATCTTAAGCCCACATAGGGGAACCCTCCACTGGTTTATAGAGGAGTGGGAGAATCGCTCTCCCCTTTCATCCCCCTGGGAGTTGCTGCAGCAAAGCGAGAGCTTCCTTTCCTCTGCAGCCTTAGAGGATGCCTGTAGCATCCTGCTCGGCTGGAAGCAGAGGATGGGGCTGCTGAACAATAACAGAGCAGCCCACAACACTGTCCAGCTGGGTTTGTATGACAGTTCTTGGGTTATGAATGCTCTTTCCAGCTCACATCCACATCCAGGGCTAATTTTAACACACTGCTGAAGATTCTAATCTGAAGCAGCCTTTCGTTGCCATTATTATTTTTTATACCTTCATACAGATTCTATCTTGTTAAGAAAACAATGGGTGGTGTTGGTTATTATAGTCTTATTTGGGCACAGGTGCTTAGACAATGGGCCACATCAGCGATTTTAATCACCTAATTATGTAGACTAATTTCACATCTGGAAGTTTTACAGTGCAGTAATTGAAACTTGCTCCGAGCCTGAAGAAGAGGGCCCCTCATTCAGTATGAAATAAGACACGTACAATAACGTTCAGATAAACAATTTTTTTTGTTAATTTTAGAAGGCTTATGTTCCAAGTAATTTAGGGTTTCTATTTGTTGGTATTACTTTTTAATGTGACAACTGTGACATACATTTCCACAACAGATGGATTAATGTCATTTTAAAAAAATTACTTCACCTAGACAGGTGTTTCCTGTATATGTTTGACATGAAATTAAACATCGCTCCAGATGTTCTGTTTGTAGCAAAGCCAGTTAATTTTATTAGAACATTTAATCACAGATCAACAGTGCAATAGAAATGCTGTCCACGTGAGGCAGAGATTTAGCAGAACTTCCTAATGAGTAAACAAACGAGACTGTATACGGAAAGCCAGCGAAGGACAATGTTGATTGTTTGAATCTGTTAATATATTAATTGGCCGGGCTCCTTTTTTTACCCTTCATACAGATTCAAACAATCAACATTGTCCTTCGCTGGCTTTCCGTATACAGTTTTCACTTCGAGACATTTCACCTCACGTAGGCGTTGGACACTCGCGTGGGCTTTTTCACTGTTGACACCACCACAGTTACCTGTTCTTGGGAAGTGAGCTTCAGCTGCGCTGAGAGGACGGGTGGGGAATGGCCAACATTGCTGGTATTTTCTACGCTCTCCTCTTAGGTGAGGGGGAGGGCCGGTTTCCTCACTCGCGTCCCAAAGTGCATTAGTGGAGTCCTGCCCCCGATGATCGCTCCGCTTGCAAGGCGTGTAGCCAAGGGATGGCTGCATGAAGTTCTGTCATGCCAGACTTAGGCTTCATTGCATGCCTAGTTATTTTTCCTGTAAGATTAGCTATAGATTTCCCATTAATTATTACTTCAGGTTGATTCATCATTAATAAAATAGATCTTGGTGAACTGTCACTGATTTCTTGACTAAAATGAAAACAAATGAAGAAAAACCAGTTCCTGTCTTTGTTATACCTTGATCAAATTTGTCTTTGTAGCTTCATGGTCATTCCTGAGCCAGAGCAAAATATTCATAATTTTCTACTTTGAAATATTAGTGTGCCTATATGCACTAATAAAAACGTAAAGCCTCGCTATGATTGATGTTTTTTGTTGGCCCGTCACCTCATTGTATAGAAGTTTGTTTTAATGAGTTTCTCTAATGAATATTTTATATTGCTACTTGGATGAATGGCATATGGTAAATGCAAGGTAAATTACAGCTCTTTAAATAAATATTTTTCATAAATTATTTATTTTGTGATGCCTGTATTGGTTAGATGTCATGTCAGATAAAGATTGCAAGTATTTACTGTAATACTTATTTGTGAGTTGAAGAAGTAAAAATTTTTAATTATTAACAAGCTCCCAATATATCCATGAAACTTATGGCAAAATTAGCATAAGCTGTATAAGATTACAAATTTGTATGGACAGCTTCTGTTCTAAAATATAAAAATAGAATTATTTCACATCATTGAAGGAATTTTTTTAGCACTCTGAAAATAATTGAATAGTTATTTTTAATGAAGCATTTTTAAAGGGCCCAAGGAAAAGATGGAGATTATAATTAAAGCTATTTTTTAAAACAAATTTTGGAGATCATCCAAAGTCTGAGTTTTTGTCCTCTTAAGAGCCTCGCACATAGTAGGCACTTAGTAAATGCCTGTTGAATTAATTAAGTGGCATGTGATGTTTTATTTCTTTTTGAGTTCTGTAGAATTATCATTTGGAGTAATTACCTTGACTAAAGATTAACACATGGTCTTAGGAGTTTCAGAGACCAATTGTCGTTATTACTTTGTGACCCATGGAGGTAAATGTCTTTACCCCTCCCCTTATATCCACAGCTGTCTTGAGGAAAACGTTAGCAAAACGAACAAACAAAAAAGCAAAACATGTATGGTGATAGCCGAATTCAGCCAGTCTGGGAAACAACTCACAAGTCTGTGTATGTGTAAACAAAGTCTGTTTTGAGAGGAATGGCCTGGTAGAAGAAAACCAAAGAATTTGCTGTATAATCCATTAAAAACTAAATTCTGATCTCCTATTTACTTATAATTCCTTTGTACCTGAGGGCCAATTGTGTTTACACTTAGACATTGCTTTATGAAAATTTTAAGGACTAATTCAACTGTTAAGTCACAATATACAATTTACAACTGACAATAATAAGCACACATAGAAAAGTAGAATAATCTAGAACAACCTCTCCAGATAGAAAGGAGAACTGGGAGGCAGGGGAAGGAAGAAGAGTGACTACAAGGTAAGAATTTATTGTATATTTTGAATATGGATGACTAATTGTCATGAACTTGAATATGGTGAAATGGTCAGATACTTAAACCTATACTGGATATAATTTAATCTTTGATACTTCAAAAACCTCTTGGGGATCTTATTATGGCCTCAAGATTCATCTGGAAATCAATTATTTTTCTTAGAAAATTGAATTCTGGTTATTTAAGGTTTCTAATGATTTTAATGATAGAAAATTGAAATTTCCCCCATGTTCCATCCTTATTAGAATTAGTGCACATGAGAGAGCTCCTGCATGACCAATGACTGCACTCTCATTACACTGGCAAGTACTTTTCATGCCAATTCCAAGAGGTAAATTCAATACCAACAATACAAAACATTTCAGGAATTGGCAGCACTCTTTGGGAACATATTGATTCAGAAATATCTAGATAAACACAAAGAATCTCTCCATATGCTGTTTTTCTTTTCTGACAGATGGAACAGGAATAAATAAGAACAAGCCTGAAATAATAAGCCTACCTATATTTGCATCTCCACTTGAGCTAACAATAGAATTTTAAAATAGTTTCCAATTTGTTTAGATTCATATCTAAAGAGAAGATGAACCAGTAGGTAGTTCTACAGCAGCTTAAAAGTATCCAAATAACCACATTGAAGAAATCCGTGATTTCTTAAAGTACTGGAATTTAGCTGGCTATAAATGCGAGATGATTCTGGTTGCTAGTTGGCAATTCAAAATCTAAATAGAAAGTCTAGTTTTTCGTGGCAAATATGTCTCCTTTCAGAATGGAAAAGATGCCAATTATTTTCTGACTAATGTAAGCCCTGGCCAGGTCCCAGGAGCATAGATCTGGTACTAGAAGAGTCTCAGGGGCCACTTAGTCTGCAGCTATAATTTTACAGATGTGGAAACTGAGGCCCAAAGAAGTTCAGTGATTTGTCTAAGGACACACAGGTAACAATCATCAGAGGTGGGATTTAAACAGAGGACTTTGGACTTCAGGGTACTGATTCTTTCCTCTGTGCTCCCATAAAAAAGCCAGAGTGTTATAAACTTCTTTCACTAAGTTCTTTGTGTTTAATTATAAAGTATTGCCAAACATTGACCATGTTTCCTCAGCTATAGGATCATAAATTTAGAATTGGAAGAGGTCTGAGATATCATTTAGTTTAACTTCTCATTTTACAGGAGAGGAAAATGAAACCCAGAGTTAAGTGATCATATAGTAAGGAGCCCATTCAGAATTTAAACCCAGGTTCAATGACTCCATAGCCAGCCTCTCTTTCCACTAGACCCTGCTGATTATTTAGTGCGTTGATTTTGTTTGCAGCACATATAAATAGTATATGAAAGTCTATGAAGAAATATACATTCCTGTGATGATTAGTCAGCCATTGAATATATCAAATGAATTATCGTTAATATTTAGAGCCTTTTTAATATGCCTTATATACTTTGTGGATGTTTTCTAAATGGGCCTTTCCTGCCATTGCATTTAAATCATTGCTGTATATCATGTCCTATAGAGAATACTAAAATGTGATCTTTTTTTTCTGAGAGGGATATTTTGTGCCCCTGGAAGCAGTGTAGAGATTTGCAGGGAGTAAGGTGGGGATGTAATCCAAAGCTGAATAATGAGAACGAATAGAACTAATCATTGGCTTGACCTCTCCCTCTCCTCGCTCCCCAACCCTACCCAGAGCATTCATTGCTCCTTCCATTCTTGCCACATCTGAAGACATGGTTGAGGGATGAAGGGAAGGTGCTGGCGGAGTGTCCTCACCTGTAAAATGAGGGGGTTGGGCTGGATGATATCTAAAGGACCCTTCTAGCTCTGAAATTCTATGATTCCAGTAGTACAGTCAGGAGCACACAAAGCTGAGGTTGAGAGGAAGGCGGCTGCATGAGTGAGAGGTGGCAAGCCTGCAGAGCCTAGTGCCTCGACATAATGTACTGGCCAATTTCTGAATCTGCTGCAGGGGCAGCTGGAACACTGTGCTCCTTTGGGGAAAAAAGAAGTGGAGTAATGCTACCGAGGCTGACTGCACAACTCACCATATCTTGGAAATATGAAGTATGATTTCACCAGTATAAACACAGACTTCAGATTTCCTAGTGGTTATACACAAGCAAGACCAAAGATGATTGAATTTTAGATAGTCACCAAAACTCAGAAAGGGTTATCTGTCCAAGGTCAATTTCACATAGCAATTCAATAGGGTGCCTCAGTAAGCTTTTATTTTATGGAACAAATCAATTGATATTTTGTGTGAGCTGTCTGAATTATTAAAGAATCTATTTTTGCTTGGTGTAGGGAACAGAGTACTGGACTCAAAAATCAGGGGATCTGGGATCAAATCTTGCCTCCCATCCTCACCAACTGTGTGGTCATGAGCAAATATCTTCACTTCCCAAAGCTTCAGTTCCTTTGTCTAAAACATGGGGAGAAGATAATATTTTATAGCTCTTAATTTCTATTCTAAAATGCTTTATTTCTTTGAAAAAATTTTGAGAACAAGAGGTAAAATCTGATGAATCAAAGATTTTTAATACAAAGTAGGGTAGATCATAAAAGATACGATTATCTCAAAACCCTTGAAAGTGCATTTCAGATGCATAACAGAAATTGCAGTTACTTCAATTTGTAGACCTGAAGGTGTCCTGGAACTGAAACAACCTGAAGAAGCCACTAAATCTACCTGGTGATTTCAGTAAATAGAGTAGGAAGAGGAAAACCTTGACATGAGACAAAGAACCCTAACTAGGGTGAGTCGAGTAGGAGGTTGTCTTTTGACACCAAAATTTAGAGGACATTGGCAGAACTTATATTCCCTCATCAGGAGAGAAACAACTGGGTATGGTATCTAGTTAGCAACAGGAATTTACTGCATTATGTGTTTCCACTGCCCATTTATCATAGAGAAGGTGAGCTCTTTCCCCCATGGTGGAATCATCTCACTTCATAATGAGACTTCTGCTTTCCCTGGGCACATATTTTGTGTAACTTTCCCCAGACATGAAAAATGCTAGGTAAAGTTATCATAAGAAATATTTGTCAAATACAAATTTTCAAAAGTTGAAGAAATTATCTTGACGTATTGCCTTTATTTTTCATGAAATCTGCTTCAGAAGTTTATGACTATCTCTGCCTAGATCTTCACCAAGTTCATAAAAGTGTTTAATAAATGTTTAAAAGATTCAATTATGAATGTACACAGTCTAGGAGAGGAGAGAGACGGAGGTACTTTTTTGTTCTATGACCAATTTCAGAGGGTCTAAAGCTTTTGCTAAATGATAAGTTCCAGGTCATTCTCTCTCCTGGCCCAGTGCTTCACACAGCATGGTTTTAATCCTCTGCTAAAGCCCTATTCATATTTGTCAACAACGCATGGAGATAAATTTGGATTCTTGAAGACCCTGCCAGCAGAGAACAAAATTGATGAGTCCTTCCAAAATCAAAAGGATTCAAATTTAAACCCTATGAGTCCTCTCTCCATCCCAGTGCCTTCATCCTTCCCTGGCTACCACTCCCTTTTATGTGTTCTCTTCCCCTTTTAGAATGTAAAGCTTATTGAGATTAAAGGATATCTCTCTTTTGGATTTGTAATCCTTGTGTTTAGCACTGTTCTTGGCACATTTAATTGTGCTTAATAAGTGCATGTTTTTTCCCTTTTTCTTTCTCTGTCTCCCTCCTTTTCCTTCCCTTTCCCTCCCTTCCCTCCCTCTCTTCCTCCTTTCCTTCCTTCCCTTCCATCCTGACTTCTTGTCTCCTTTCCTTCTCTTCTTCCTTCCCTCTTCCTTCCTTCCTTCGTTCATTCGTTCCTTCCTCCTTTCTTCCTTTTTTCTTCACTCCTTCCTTCCTTCTTTCTTTTCCTCACTCCTTCCTTCCTTTCCTTACTCCTTCCTTCAGTCCTTCCTTCCCTTCCTCTCTCCTTCCTTTCTTCTTTCCTTCCTTCATTGAGTATTGGACTATGGACTAATTGCAGACATTCAGATTAACTATAGAAATTATTTTGAAACTCGTCATGCACAACGTCAAAGTAAGAAATTCTTTCAAGAGGGGATACTTATGAAGAACTATTAAGGTGAGCCATGACTACAGTCTAAACAGATAGAAGGACTACCTATATTAATAAAATTATAGGTCTTTAAAAACTGAATTTTTGAAGATCTTAATGAATGATTCTTAGATGAATGGATGAATTGTTGAAAATGAATGAATCCTTGCTAGAGAGAAAATTTCCAAAAGTATCATAAAAAATACTATCAATTTTACCTCCCTGAAGAGATACTATTCAGGTGTGAGGTGTGAAAAATCTGAAAAAATAATGAAGCCTATTCTCTCAGGACTGAACTATTACAACTATGAATAAAGTAGATAAATTTACAGGTTTTTCATATCATAAAGGGTATCATGTACAGAAAGAAGACCACTGAATCATCCTGTAGACAATACCTAATTTTTTTTACATATATTTACAAAAATACCTAAAAGTAAGACTTGATGAAGGAAGAGGCTCAGAGATTTTAAGTCAAAGATTTCTCTAGTATATCAGGGGCTAGTCTTCACATCTAGAATGAATATTAGCTAAAGAATGTAGGGCTTATATTCTTCCCCACCTTGGGAGTTTGGGATGCAAGAGTCCCAAAAATTTGAAGAATGACTAATATCTAGGGTAGATTCCCATGGGAGTCTTTGGGTTGAAAAGAACAAACTAATTCCAAACCTTCAGGAAGGAGTTTTTGGGGTTTTTTTAAGTCAGCCTTATCTAAAGAACAAAATAGGAAAATTCAGACTGTACATATGATTGATATTGTTTTTATTACTGTTAATACAATAATTCATATTTATAAAACCCTTTACGATTGACAAAAGACTTCACTGAAGTCATTACAAGGATACCCATTCCTGTTTTATAAATTAAGAAACAGGCTCAAAATATTTCAGTGACAACTAAAATCATAAAATTAGAAAAGATCACAACCAGGATTTTATCCTGATCTCAGCTCTAGCTTTCTTTCCATTATGTTTCAAAATAGTCTTAATTTTTTTTAATGAAAGCATATTTCTTGATTATGAGGAAATAGGTTTTTTTCAGTGTTTTGCATGGCACTCATCCATATATGTCTGTACTTTGAAGATCCATAATTTAAAGGTGGAGATGTATTTTTTTTAAATTTACACTGTCTCCAACTTTGTAGATAAAATACGTGAGTTTCAGACACCTGTGAACCGCCTTCTGTCATGAGCCTGAACTTCTCTAGGCTGGTCCTCAGATAACAGAGAATCAGGCCACCCTATCAGAGCCAGATTTGAATTCTTTCCCTCTTGATAGAAGCTGTTGTAGTTCACAATCCATGGCTTAGGCTTGGGAAACCACAGGTACCTTCATGCCACGAGGAGGCATACGTTTTGCTACTTGAAAACAAGTACATCATTTCTCACTTCCTGGCAGAAAGATGCTAAATCTAAAGTCTTTCTGTTTTATACATTTCCTGTTTTAATTAGTACCACAACTGGTTTAGGTAGGGTTCCATCTATCAAAAATATTTAGGTCTACATACCTTATTAATTGTGATAAAAGAGTTGAGAACAGAGGAGAAATACTGAGAGGCATAGGAAAAGAGAGAAAGCGAGACAAAAAGAGATTGAATGTAAAAGTTCTGTCTGAATTGTCTAGGCAGGAATTTTTCCCTTCTCACTAAGGACTCCAACCCTAAAAGAATCTTTTTAATTGTTAATATCGTATATCTCCTAAATGCAGAGAGAAATTAGGCCATATGTATTTATGTCACATAATCAGCTTAACTGTGGCAGCCGTCATTGAAGCCACCATCTCCAACACTGCCAATACCCAGGACCAACAAATTGCTAGCTTTCTTGAAGCAGCACGACATTGTGAGGAAAAGATAGATGATAGCATGTGCCAAGAACGTCAAACCACCTCTGGCATAACTTCCTCTCAGACCCTGGTAGAAAAATTGAGCTTAAAAGCTCCAGGAGTAGCAATATTCCACCTTGCTCCCACTTGCCATGCATCTAGTTTTATCACCACTGCCATTATCAAAAGAAGTAAATCTTACACCATCCCAGGTACCACCAACATTGGTGGGACCATTTGCCATGGATGGCAGATTATTTGCCAGTAGCTGCTGGGAACAGAAACATTCCCACCTCAAACCACCAGCCCTGCTTCTATCATGTCTTGTAACCATCATCCAGGGAAGCAACACTTGTAGAGATGCATCCTGGAACATCTAGGTCTCTGCAGGAGCTGAAGTCTCTGCCTCCTCATTACCCACAGCTATTTAAGACACAGAAAAGAAAGTCCTTACTACCACAGTTCTTGTCCCTGTCTAATAGTTCACCGTCAGAAATGGATGTGGTCATAAATAGAAATTTGGTTAAAAAGGTACATAATCATATATTTGCTTCTATATCCTAAGGACCATGAAGCCTTTTCAAAATCTTAAAACTGAAAATTCCTATAGGTATTGTCTCTCCTTATTACAACATAAATTAATTGAGGACAGACTATCTTGCTTTTATATTTGTATCAACATCACTTACCCTAGTACTTTTAATATAGCAAACTGTTAAAGAATACTTATTCATTTATTCATTCATTCATTCATCTGTCTTTCCATCCATTAATTTTACATACCTTGGATTTAATTATTATACACTTAGTAGATCCCCAGACCCCTTGAAAGTAAGCTCCTGGAGAAGAGATCTTTTTTTTTTCATTTTGTCGTTGTATAATTGACCTTTATGTGCCTTTACATAAGAAGAGATTAATAAATGATTATTGAATTGAATTGAATAAATGAGTATAAGTATAGCTATTAAAAGTCAGCTAGGTGACACAGTGGATAGAGTGCCAGACATGGAGTCAGTGGGACCCTGGGCAAGTCACTTAACCCCCTTTGCCTCCATTTCCTCATCTGTAAAATGAGCTGGAGAAGGAAATGGCAAACCACTCCAGTATTTTTGCCAAGAAAACCTCATCTGGGATCCCCAAAGAGTCAGACATGACTGAAATGCCTGAACAACTCTCTCACATATAAAATGATACCACTGCATTTCTGAAACACTAAATTCACATAGATTAGCAGCATGATTCAGTAGAATGAGTTCTAGCTCTGGAATCAGAGGGCCTTTGTTTCAAGTCCCACTTATAGATCTAATTAGCTGCTTTTCCTCAGACACAACATTAAACTTCCCTGGGCCTCAGTTTCTTCATCTATAAAATGAGGAGATTAGGGCAGCTGGCTTCTGTGGGTTCTTACAGCTTTACACTTATTTCAAAACAGTGTGATTAAATAGGTATCTTAACCTATTGTTCTATAGTAGCAGTAAACTCCCTGCATTTTCACTCTGATCTGATGATTATCCTAATTACAGTAATTACATGATCACTTAAAGCATGGCAAACCATATAGCCTCTAATATTTTAGACAATGCCCTGCTTAGAGTACACCATGTTTTGTCTCGGGTTTGTCCTCTATTGAAATATTAGTTGAATGGCAACGACTTCTGTTACCATAAGTTATAGTCTTTCTGGCAAGTACAGCACCTGCGTTTAGATAGCTAATCAGTTCACTCTAGAATTATTTGGGAAGACAGTATGTCATAAAGATTGCAATCAACATTTTTAAAGCTGAAATGTTCATATTTTACCTTGCCCTACTTTTTATGTATGCTAACACTGGACTATATAAACAAAATACAAATGATGCTTCCTATAGAGCCAAAGCTTTGTCATTTGATTTGTCTTTGGCTCTACCCTTCTGATAGAATAGAACCAATAGATCATGTAAAGAAGTCCATTTTTTAATAATCTATAATACACAGAGATGTGTATTATGCTTTGACAAACACCATATTTCCTCTTTAAAACATCACTTGATATTCTTTGCAAAGCACTGTGTTGTTGATTGTACAAATGTTTACTTCTCTGATATAATGGTCTCTCCATTTATAGCATGGCTTTGTGCCGTCCGATTATAAAGAACCTCTGAAAATTAGATAATTGCTCTTATCAGTCTTAAATTGTACATTTAAAAAAATACAAAACCTATTTTTTAAAACACAGTCGAGTCCAACAGCTCCCTTTACCGCCCCCGGACAGTATTTTCAGAACTCATTTGTTTGAGGGGTTTTTAATCTGAAGACATTGAAAAGTTACACCCGCTGTGATGTCGTCAATCACGCCAGGAGGAAAAATAGTGGCATGATTTGTTATCTGTTATTTCCCTTGCTGTGGTGACTGTCTCCCAGTGCCAGCTCTGTCCTTAAGGCCATCACTTATGGGGACCACTGTCTGTCAAAACCACAGCCAACTTTAAGGGCTGCCTTTGTTGGAGCAGACAAATGAGTATGACCTTTAACAATAAAATAGGCACCTACTGAGAGAGATGAAACAGCAGCTGAAATTAAGAACACCATATAGCCATTTCAAACACTTGAGAAAAGTTAGGAGTTGAACTATAACTTAATTATAAGAGTAAATGTGGGTAGATGCTGTCAATAATGAAACAGACATGGTCAGAAGTATTGATCAGCTGCCTGGACTAAAACTTTATCCAGGAATCACCCTGCATTTCATTAATTATGAATGGTATTGATGGAGTTTATTTAAAAAAAATAGAAGATTAAATTGTAGCAGTTGAAGATTTATCAGGTGGCAGCAATTTTTTTTTCTTCGCACTGGACTGCAGAGGTGTCCAAATCATTTATGAATATTCTAGAAGGCCAAAGAAAAAGATAAGAATCCACTGAACCTTTGATTCGCACTAATAGCTACTTCAAAAGATCTTCAGCAAAGTGTCTCTACCGGGGTAGTTATCAGATGCGAGCTGTGGTCATTGATATTTTGTAGTGTTTCAAAGCACAGTCTGAGCATTCCAGGCCATGCATTGTGAAGCCCACAGCACAGTTTGTGGTTTCAAAGGTTCTTGTAACTCAACCTGGAAAGTGGTCAGTGGAGACTATATTTTACAGAGCAACACAAATCAATCTTATTGAGCACTTCTCAGGTAATGGAATCTTCTGCCTGTGACAATAATGAAATTAGGCTATGGATTTTGTTTAAATATTGAAATGCCATTTGAATATTTAATGAACTACAGAGCTTTATAAATATGCAGATTGGTGTGGTTTTTCCAAAAATAATGTCATTGATTTTCACAAAGGAGGCCACTGAGAAGTATCACAGAAATACTTCTTTGTTTCCTGGGCCATTCAGGTAAATTTGGTAGTTGGACAATTGATACTCAATGAATTTAAAGAGTTAGTGGTTCTTCCTTATACTTCTAGCATTCTGGACTAGGATTGCCATGCCCAAACTGTAGGAAATTTTTTTTAATTCTATTACTATTTCCCCTAAAGGACCTGCAGTTTCTTCTACTGTCTCTTCTCAATGCCCTTTTGGCATCTGCTGAGTGGGTGGGTGTTCCCACACACACATGAGCTTAATTTGGCAAGGAATGTCCAGTAGCATTTTCTAGCCCCAAATAAAACCACAATACCCTTAAGAAAGAGGAACACAGAACAAAATAAAACAACAAAAACTTCAGAGGTCTGAATTCCAATCCCAGAATAGATTTCAGGTGCAAGGAATCCTGTGTTCCCTGCTTCACCCCAAGTTGAGAACCGCTCATCATCAGAAACCACATTGAATTTTCTGTAATCCAAAACCTGGCCCAATTTAAGGTACCACATTTTTAATAGGCTTGGAGTTTCCATTGTAATCACACTCTGAAGTGGTTATCCTTTCAGCTTAGGGTTAAAAAGCTTGGACAAAGAGCAGCAGGGGACCTTGGATTGCCCTCACCTATATTGTACCTAGCCTTGGGATGGATAAATACAGTCTCATTCTCTAATGCTACTGACTGCCTCTAGGAACACTAAATTTTAAGAGAGAAAAACATGAATCCTGTATTTCAAGAGAGGTGGAACTAAGCCATTGTTCACTTCCCTTAAAAAGGATATTCAGTGGCCAGTTCAGATTGCCCTGGGGACACCTAAAGCTGTATTAAGAAGTTGTGAAAGTGAAAATCCACTGGGAACCCAATTTCAGTGTTTAAACCTCAGCATGAATAGTAGAGTTCCTAGCAGGGTTCACTTTTACATGTCTTTATGAGAAGGTTCAAAACTTACTCCGCAATCGGGTTCCGCCATTCTCATTAACCTGCAGATAACTGGGGAGGTCTGGGGCCCTTAGCACATATGTATTTGTGTATGTATGTATAGATGTGATAATACGTGCAATTAAAATATCAGTTTATCAATTTAATCATTTAACTGTGGGGTAAAATGAGAATGTTGATGAACAACATCTCAGAACGCCAGATCTGAGCAATATCTATCCTTAAAATAATATTTGGATAATTGAACATAAGGTTTAAGTGTTATATGTTCTGGTTTCCCTCCATAGAACAAAACACAATGCAATATTAATATTTTGGATTTCTTAAATAAGACAAGGAATTTTGTCACTTACTTGAACAGTTTCTTTCATGACTATTGACCTACTTGATACTGTCCCGAGCCAGCAAATATGTAGCATATTTAAAGAATTTTAATACTTCATGTGAAGGAAACTCGGTACACAGTGACAAAAGTACATAACTCTTTTACCAAAAAAAATCTGTGTTCAAAGGTAACTAAATATCAGGTACAAAAAGGCAGAGATTCTTTTCTTAAGAAGTAAAAAATAAGCTCCATAGCTCTCTCCCTAGATTGTTTGCTCACCATAGATCAAGAGTGTATTTGCTCAGTGTATCAGATATTCCACTATCAACTAGTCAGAAATCTACATTTAATTGAACATTGAAAGACTTAGCCAATGTGTTATTATTCTCCTTAAAAGTCAGACTTAAATATAGTCTCTCAACTGCTATTTGAAAATAGAAGGTCAAGCATGACATTTTTCAGGTCCTATTAAAACTTTGGAGTGGGGGGGGAGGGAGTGTCAAGCAAAGGTGGTGTAAGAATAACCCTTGCAGGATTTTATAATATGTAATAGGAGCACAAATAAACTTTGTTTTCCTGCTCCCAACAGGTCTGGACTTGACTGAAAGCTAAAGGGGAGCTTATCTATTGATTTTTACATGTAAGCTAAGGGGGAAGATCACAGTGGCTCATTAAAGGTGTCAGTGTTTTAGATGATTTGAGTCCCTTTATCTTTTGCAAATAAGAGAAGTATGTCTTAACTGTGCTGCACTGTTGTTAAATAATATGAAAGGCTGCAAAACCAGAGTCCCCAGGCTAAGTAATAGGCACCATCCAAAGCCCCCATCTTGAATATCCAAGTCAGAGTCTCCAGACAGGAGGGAAATTCTGCTCTCGAAAAGTGATGACTACTCATAGTTTTAAGGCCTATTGGCAAATGGCTTCATTTTCTTGATAGAAGCATCGTATCAGGAATGTACCCAAAGTTTCATAAATCTATTACCTGGGAAAAATAGGTCCTTTCCCAGATTCACAAGGACCTTGTGAATGAGAGTACCTGGTTGTTTGTTCACAGGAGAATTAAATTCTGCTTATCTACACTGTCCCATCTACCTTACAAAAAGACAGAGCTTTTATTTCTAATTGGGTTTTTTATTCCTATGTAATAAAAAAAAGCTTCATTTATAAAAAAATGATTAGGGTCATTTCTCTGCAAATACCACGTGGATTCTAGTAATGAACTTTTAAAAAAGTTAACATGTACCTACCCTTTTCCACAATTTTTAGAAGACATTATTAAGAGCTCCTGCAACTTTTCCATACATAATTCTTTTTTAAATCTTTGCATATTGTGCCACACAACTCCTCAAGAAGGAAACTATTCACTATGCATTTTATGGTAGGGATGTGGATGTCTTGGAAAGTTCAGCATAGAAGAAGGTTGAGCAATTTAACAAAAAGTACCAATGATGTACATTTTTCCATAAAAAAAAAAAAGCTCACTTTCACTACAGTCAATTCACGTTCATATTGCTGTGTTTTATAATCACAGAATATTTCTAATCGTGATTTCCAAACTCAAGATAAAACTATAAATATTAGACTTGAAGTAATATATAACTACTATCTCATTATTTCTGGTAGGCATACATTTCCTAATGTAACTCAACATCACATTAGCTTTTTTGACTATCAAATCACATTGCTGACCCATATTGAGTTTATACTCCTCTAAAACCCCAAGATCTTACTTATGCAAATTTCCATTTATCCATGTCTCCTCTATATCGGATTTAAGAAGCTAAGATTTTACATGAATCCGTACTGAATTTTGTTCTATCAGATTCAGCCTATTGCTTGAGCTTGTCAAGATTGACTTTAATTCATGACTCAGTCATCTAGTGCATTAGCTATTTCTTCCATCTTTGTATCATCTGCAGATATAAAGGCTGCTTTTTAGAAGATACATATAATGTTTTTGAATACTTATATGTGTTTTAATTCTTACATTAGTTTCAGAGTATGTGAAAGAAAAATGTGATTTTGTGAAAGGGAAACAGAAATTATTTATTTTCCAGCTCTGTGGAAGCAAGAAAGACAGAAGACAGTTTCAATTCTAGTAGTTCCCTATATAAAGTCACAGATAGGGATAAAAAGAGGGGAAATAGGGGGACCTAAGCCTGAAACAGTAAACTATTTCATCGGGCAATGAGAAGAAGATAATAATCAAAGAGAAGAGAAAACCATACATATGTTGTACTTACTTTATGAAAAAGAATAATCAGCACACTAGAAAGTATTTATCAAAAAGAATATAATTAGAGAATTGAAACACAAGTTAAAAGAAAAAGATGGTAAGCGAGAACCTATTCTGCCCTTAATGAGTTCAAGTCAATAGTCCTCTAAAAACTACATTCCAGAGCACCCAAAAAAAGTGATTACTGAGTTTATTGTTGGTCATATTTAAAAGACGATGGAGTATGGGGGAAGTACTACATTAGCACTGGAGGAGTGGAAAAGAGTGAGATAATGTATTCAGAAAAGAAGAGGACAGAGAGCTTAATTCCTATTGCTGACAAGTTTCTAGATGATATTATTAAAAACATGGTTTATAAGTGTTTAGAAATAAATTAAATGATCACTAAAATACAATGTGACATTCTGAAACACGGCTTATGCCGAGCTAGGTTCTTTTCCATTTTTGACCCTGTAGGTGTAGTCTACTAGATGTGATCTATCAGAGAGACAGCTAGATGGCACATTAGGTAGAATGTGGAGCCTGGAATCAGGAAAAATCATGTTCCCAAGTTCCAATCTAGCCTCGAATACTTCCTAGCTGTGTGGCCCTGGGCAAGCCATGTAACCCTGTCTGCCTCAGCTTCCTTATCTGTAAAATGATCTAGAGAAGGAAATGGCAAATCATTTCATGATCTTTGCCAAAGAAAACTCCAAAGACTGAACATAACTGAAACGACTGAACAGCAATAAAAAATAGAAATAGCTACAATTACCCAGATCTCAGGGAAGTATTTAGCAAAGTTTTTGCAGGCTGCCCTTGTGAACAAAATGAAACAATAAGGATTTATGGTGTAACAAGATGAATTTGGAAATGGTTGAATAAGTGGATGTAATAATCGTTACCAATATGCTGATGACCATGTAGAAAAAAGTGTCTAGTTGACTGCTTTCATGATGTCACCTTTGTTCTATTTTGTTACTCATTCTTGTCAGTGGCTTAGATGAAGTCAATGGTGACCTGCTGGCAAAATTTGCAGATGACTTGAGGCTTGGAGTATAGAGTTAACACATTGGATGACTGAGTCCAGTTCCAGAATAATGTCAAAGGATGGCCTGACCTGAATTTTATAAAATTTAATAGATATCCATGAAAAGTTCTATACATATATTCGTGTTTTAAAAATTAACTCTATAAATTTAGATTGGGGAAAAATGTACTTAAAGAAGTTTCTATGAAAAAAGATCTGAGAGGTTTTAGTGAACTTTAAAAAATTGGATGGTACAACAGATGGAGTGATAGAGTGCTGGGTCTGAATTCAGGAAGACTTGAGTTCAAATCTAGTCTCAGACACTTATTAGCTATATGAACTGAACACATCATTTAACTCCTGTTTGTTCCAATTCTCTCATCTGTAAAATGGGGATAATAATAGCAAGTGAGGATCAAATGAAATATTAATGTCAAAGTGCTTAGCACAGTGCCTGAGACATAGTAAGTGCTATATAAATATTAGCTAGTTATTAATATAAGTTAACTGTTTCATGTTATTAATATGTTAACTGTTTCATGGCAAGTAAAAAAGCTTATGCTCTACAATATTGCATTAAGAGACATATAGTGTCCAGAACTAGAAAGAAAATAGGTCTGTCATACACTGACATGGTCACGTCAAGTCTCAGGTATATTATTCAATTCTGTACACTATATTTTAGGAAACATGAATATAATCTATAGTATATCCAAAAGAGAGAAAGTTGGTCATGGGACTGGAAAGCATGTCATATATAGATTAATAGAAGAATCTGCATATTTTTAGCAAAGGGAAGGGAAGATTGGTGTTTGGGAGATGGGGGAAAACATTTCTTTTATCTCCAGAATTGAAATAGTTTACCTGAAGAATAAAAAAGGATTAGACTTTTTCTCCATGGCTACTGGAGACAGAAATAAAAGGAAACAATGAGTGGATGTTACAGAAAGGCAATTTGAAGTGATATATGGAAAAATTTTCCTATGAATAACATATTCCAAAGTTTAATGGTCTACTTTATGAGCTAGTGTACTATCCCTCACTGGTGGTCTTCAAGCAAAAGTTGGATGATATCCAGTTGAGACATCAGAGAAAATTCTTATTCAGTTGGTTTAGATGGTCTCCAAGTTTCTTTTCAATGCTGAATTTTTCTCATTTCTATTTTATCAGTATTATTGGAGGGATTTGCTAAACAGGAATACTTATCAATAATGAAGATATGTCATAAATTTTATACTTCATTTTCCAGGTCTTAACCCCTACCTTCCCAAGGTCATTCCTTACTTCTTTTCTTGGATTTCATTCTCTCAATTTGCCATAGCACCTGTTCAAGGCTATTCCAAAATTTAAAGGTAGCCATGTAGAATTCAAAAGAATTAGTGGCCATATTAATAAAATGTCTTATTTTAATGTAAATTAGGGAAAATAAATTGTGTTGTAATAATTTCAAAATGAAAATGTCATTGAAAAAAGGAAGTGGAAAGAATGTATACAAAGCCCAATTAGGTCTACAAACATATTTAGAGACATGAAATTTCAATTACCTGTTTTCTTTATATGTCTCTTTGTACTTGTGTCCTTTATTTTGATTCATTTACTCAACAAATATTTATTGAGTACCTATTATATTCTCCTTCTATAGCTCCTCTTTATGTTATCTTCTTTTAGATATTTTATGATTATATTCCCTTTTATTCCATAACAATAATCACAACTACAAGACCTCTACTTGGAAACACACTGCATTGCTACATACTCCTGGCACATGTATTTGTGTGTGTATGTGTGTGTGTGTGCGTGTGTGCATTGCAGGTTTTTCTTACATCCTAGAGAATATGTGATGGGTGAACATGGTCTCTGGGCACAAGATGACATCCTTCTTTCTACATTTTCCAGTATTTTCCACTAATCTCCAGATGCATTGCATTATAAAGGCAAAATCATTTCCCTATATGCCACTGACAACCTTGCTACAAACTTTCACATTTCTCCACATGTTTTTGAACTTCAGAAAAGGACACAGTTGGTTCCAGATAGCCATAAATCTACCAATGAAAGGATGGCCTATAGCATGTATAGCTCTTTTCAGGCCCTGGACATTTTCAGAATGAAATTGTCATGAGGAGAAAGTCTTGGGAAGGAAAATCAAAGGTCATTTAGGAAGAAATGGGTGGAATATCTCAGTTCAAATTTTTCACCTGAAGCAAATGTATTATTTGTGTTTCTCTACCAAATAAATAGCTGTCTTCATCATCAAAAAAATCAGATGGATGATTCTCATATTTTATGTTATTAAGCATTCAGATCTATTGGTGTATTATACAAATTATAATTAAGTTATAATTAATATTAGGTGCCTCGAGTTATTTTATAATATTTCAATTTTATTTATAGTCAAGATTCATAGGATGCTCTCTCTTTTTCTTATCTACTGCATATAAGTACTATCTTAGGTAATGACATTTTAAATTTCTTCCTTTCTCCAATTATTTTCAGGCATTGCCTGGAGCTTACCAACCAAGTGCAGTGGTTGGTCAGCAGCAAAGAATAAAGATCCTTTCCCATTAAGGACCTCAAAGAAAGAAAGTTCTTAGCTTTAAATTGGACTCTGTACTCAGCAAACAGCTATTGTGAGGGGATTGGCTCCGAAAGCATGGGCCCAAAGCCCATAAGGAGCCGTGAAACCACAGCTTATTGCTCAAACCACACTCTCAAGTGACTCTGAGTGTTCCCTTACTTAACACATTGAGAATTCTAGATTGGATAGTAAAAAGGGGAGAGGCTATTTGAGAGAATCCTTCTTCTAGAATGACTTTTTAAAAAATAAATTTTGTTGATATCTATTGGTTTTTACATCATCTATATTTCCCACTGTATTCCTTTTTTCTATACTTCCCAGAAAGCCATTTCTTATAAAAAGGCATATAAAAGAAGAAAAAAAAGTTCTTCACAACTAACATAATAAAATAAATGTAAAGCTGATCACTTCATGGATTTTCACCTATTATGGAGGTCTCTGGAATGTAACTCCTGCAATAGGTGAGGGATCATTGTAGCTTAACCATTTCCCTCTCAATAAGTATTTATTTCATTTCCAGTTCATCATTACCACAAAAAGTGCTACTATAAATATTTTGGTGTTATATATGCACTTCTTTTTTGTCATTGAAATTCTTAGTGAATATGTCTGGCTGGAGAATCTCTGGGTCAGAGTATGGCTATTTCTTAGCATAATTCCAAGTTGTTTTTAGAATGGCTCCACAAATTCACAGCTCTATCAACAATGCATTAGTGTAGCTGCTTTTCCACAACATCTCTGATATTGATCATCCCTATCATTTGTCATTTTTCACATTTGGCTGGCTATGAGGTAAAATCTCAGAGCAATTTTGATTTGTGTTTCTCTGTAATTAGATATTTGTAGCATTCTCTAACATATTTGCTGGTAGTTTGGAATTCTTTCAAAAAGAGTATTTGTTCATATCTTTTGATTACTTATATTTTGAAAAATAGAATGTTGTTTTTTTTAAGGCAATGGGGGTTAAGTGACTTGTCCAGGGTCACACAGCTAGGAAGTATCTGAGATCACATTTGAACCCAGGACCACCCTGGCTGACTCTCAATCCACTGAGCTACCCAGCTGCCCCCTAAAATGCTGACTCAGTTCTAACTTCAAACTCTAGGAGAGCTGGCAAGTGGTTGAGATAGGCATAAATAAGAAAATGCAAGGTATTTATTTGATATTTTCTATACCATGAGCAAGTTACAGCTGAAGAGAAACAGAATCACGCTCTGTAAAGTCACAAAGCCTTTGGAAATCCCCTCAATAGTATTGTCCTCAGTACCTTTATATATCTTATATATTCCTATATATGTACATTTTGTCTCTTTTGATGGAATGCAAACACATTGAGAGTAGAAACCATTTTACTTTTGCATTTATAACCCCAGCACCTTGTACCATGACTGAGCTCCTGAGCACTTAATAAATGTGTAATGAATGATCAGTTGAGTCATTTAAATATAAGGATCCTGTGAAATCTCTCCTTAGGTCTAAATGTTTTTTCAACATTTACGTAATTGTTATTAACTCATCAGTCTCCTTGATATAGAGAGGAAGAACAGCTACTCTTAAAACTTTTCCATATAACAGGGAACTCTATGATCATGGATGAAAGGAAATCAATTATAATACAACCATACCCAGAGATCAAGGCTGACTATAAAGGACTATCTAGTAAGCCTAGCTATATAATCTGTTTCTGACTGTCTATATACTAAGTGCACAGAGTTCCTCTCAGGTCTTTTAAATACCGTAACCGAGGCTTTATTGGGTTTTCCCCTTTATAAAATGAGAGAATCTCTATACTAGTTGGTCTCTGAGGTCCCTTCTAATTCTGTAACTCTGATCCTATAAAATGATCCAAGAGAGAGGTAAAAAATTAGACATTATTACATTGAAGGATAGAATTGATACAGGGGATGAAGGAGAAGAAAAACTCAAAGATGATTCCTATGTTTTATAATTGGGAGACCTGAAGAATGATATTAGCATTGTTGTGAGGAAGATTATTATTTTAGTTATTACATAGGAGATTTGGCAGGAAGGGCTGGAGAATTCCACATGGAATGGGAAAGCAGGAAGCAGCTTGCGCTCTCTCTGAGGACTCCATGGTGGTTGTGACAAGCAGTAACTGACCCTGGGAGACCTCAGAGCTAGTGGAGCTGTTCCCTGATTCCCTGGGATCCTGGAGAGTGGTGAAGGTTGGAAGTAGAAGACAACAACCCTGCAAGACAGCACTGAGTTGGGAAGTGGCCTGTGATCTGGTGGACAGCTTGCAGGCTTCAGTCCCTACCTGGCTACATCAGTTTTAGTGGAGTTGGTTCCTGGCATCCTGTAACATCCCTGGAAGAGTTGTGAGATCCCAAGTTCAAGCCCTCTTCCCCAGGTCCTTAGCCAAGCTGTCGAAGCCTGGCAGAAGTCAGGCTGGCTAAGGATCTTACCCCTTTTGACTCCAGTCCTGGGTTGTTAGCCATAGTTTACCTAACCCCCTTCCCAATCCCATCATATTATAATTAAACTGATTCTCTTTGTGTTTTAGTAATTTTAGGTCCTCATTGTGTGTATGTATTAATCTGTATTTATTCCAGGCTAGGAGGGGATGAGTGACAGTTGGTCAGGCTCAACGGTCATTTCAGTCAATGGTCTTTCCCTTGTAGTTAAACTTTGTTCCCTGACTTGTAAAGTCTAACCCATTCTCCCTTCCTGTCTTCTATCCACCCAGTGAGTCCACAAGTAATACTTAAGGCACCTTCCCTGGTTTTTCCCCTTTATAGCATTGAATAAGCAGGATAACTAGAGCTCTTGGAAAGGGGGAGAATTCGGACATCATAGTCACACAGGAATATGCAGATGATCAAGGGAGATTCTGGCAAGACATTCAATAATGCCAACAGTCATAGTGACTGATGTTCAGGTCTGGTATTCCGGTTCCTTGAAAAGTCTGTGAAAAAAAGACGGAGTCACAATCTTGAAATAACTGTTAGGAAACCAAGGAAAAACTTAGTTACAAGAGGACAAGATTGAGACTCAGTGACCTGAAATGAAACTGAGACCAGGAAGACTAAGTTGGTGCTGGCCTTTGGCCAATACTGTGCTATCAGATGTTTAACAATTAGCATTCAAGAAAAAAAAACATTTAAATTTAATCTGCATTATTAACATTTTCTCCATTATTTTCTTAATTCTACAGTAGACAATTAGTAAAGCAATAAATCAAGCCCCAGATTGAAGCATTTGATAGTTTTCAAGATGTAAATGCTCCCATCCAAAATTTAACAATTGACTCTTGAGTTAGTTTGAGCCTGGCTCCAGAATACCAAGGACCAGGACCCAAATTCTAAATGATAAGGAAAGGGATTGGTCATAGAATCTGGGCCCAGGTTGTACCTAAAAGTAAAATTAAGGCAGCATAAACTGTAAAGGCTGGAGAGTTAAAAGAGAGAAGATAATCACAATCCTACTCACAGAAATGGGATAGAGGGAATACTAAGAATACAGAAGTTGATCTTTCACTTCTGTTTTGGCAACTTTGCAAGGCTTCTATTGACCAGTTAGAAATATACTTAGAGAAATAACAGTTGAAAGTATGACGTTAGTAAGTGCTGGAGTGCTGCTCTTTGTAAGATTTCTTCCAAATTTCATAGCAAATCCCCACAATCAGATGTGTTACAAATATTTTATCACAGTTAGAATCTGCTGTTCCTATAGTAGTCCATCTCAGATTATAGATTCTCTTGCAATGACAATGGAGAGACAAGAATGTTCATCGACTTCTACTTTATTGATGTTTTAAAGATAGAAAAGATCTCTCCTGGGAATCAAAAAAGCTTAGGATAAAGAAAATACTTTAATTCCAAAAACTTTATGTATTGGATATATTTTCTAAAATGTTCCAGTTCGGTAATAACTAGAGAAATGCACATTAAAGCACCTCTGAGGTTCCATTTCATCTCCATTAGATTGGGAAAGATGACTGACAAAAAAAGAAAATGACAAGTGTTGCAGGGGCTGTGCAATAAAGGACACAATAATGATCTACTTGGGAGCTATAGCTTAATCTAGCCATTCTGGAAAGTAATTTTGAATTATATTAAAAAATTACTAAATTGTTTGTGTCTTTTAATCCAATGATATCACTTCTAGGTCCCAATCTGAAGGAAAGGAACCTGTATGTGCCATTTATAGTCATTTTTTGTTGTTGTCATAAAGAACTAAAAACTAAGGTCACATTCATTTATTAGAGAATAGCTGAGCAAATTGTAGCATATAGCATAACAGAATATTATGTATCAAAAATGATGAAATGGTTTCATGGAAGACATATGAACTGATGCAGAGTGAAAAGAACAGAAACAGAACTATTTACATAAGGTTTCAAGCCTGATACGTTTTGTAAGCTTCTACTTAGGTGCAATTCCTAATCGCTGGTGACAGTGAGGACTGAATGGTTACATGATTGTGAGAGCAGAAGAGTCAGTCCAAGATCTTTGGAGAGGAAAGCTATTTTTTATTCTTGCCTCAAGATTTCTGATTTTCAGGCACCCTAGTGTGTGGAATGCCTAACTCTCAGATGAACAGTATTACTCCACACGCACATTCTTCCAGAGAGAGAAGGATTGCCCCAGTCTATTCCTTTTAAAGACACAGTCTGTTCTGCCTACCTAATCAATGGAAAGAAGATGCTCCTAACCACGTGCTATGGAAATTCAGGAAGTCTTCAGTACACCTTAGATGGTTGCCTACTTATATAATCTTGGCATGCACGATACACTTTACATAAGTGCTGTTTTCTAAATAACCTCACTAAAAAAAATTAGAAAACATCCTCTTGGGTGAGATTAGGGCCTTTCTTGGTTGCCCAAGATCCCAGGTTTCTTCTCTCAAAAGAGTTAATTCACTCTTTTGTATTTTATTCTAAGTTTTAAAACTTCAATTTATATTTACTCTATGCTGGGATAAAAGAGTTTAACAGCTATTTACTATTTGAAATGGTCCTTTGCATGAATAGCATTTTGTGATAAAGAATCAAACCTGCTTGTAGTCTTGGGTTACGTTTCCTTCCCATTAAGAGAAAAAGACTTGAACCTAAAAATCAGGCCCCCTAAAGTATGGTCAGACTTGCAGACATTCTCCTGCTCTCTTCAAGGTAGAAAGCATTGTCTGTCTTGGAGAGGTTTGGGCAAGATTCCAGAAATGTCCTTCTAGGCATTCCCCCATGAGCCTTATTTAAGCAGCCCAAGTAGATTTCTAACATGGATAACATAAGTTTTACATGTGAAAAGTCTAAATTTGTAATTAAGAACAGTATGATAAAGAAAAGAGCTTTGAAATAGTGAAGGCCTATGATCAATGAAGTAACCAGTCATGGTTCTGGATAATACGTGATGACGCATGCTGTCCATTTCCTGATCCAGAGGCTATATTTAATTCTACTTAAGGTACAAAATAAGTCCCAATTTTTGGGCACAATGTGAGAATTTGTTTTGATTAACTAAACATATTTGTTCCAAGGGCTTTATTTTCATTCCTTACACCTCCATCCCCGATTTATGGAAGGGGAAGATGAGAGGAAGATGGGAGGTTAAGATTAAGTTGCCAAAAAAAATAACAATTGAAAAAAAATTAAAAATATGGGTTTGTGAATTCAAGGGCAAAACATTGAGCTAATTTCTTCATAAAAGGTCTTGAGGAAATTCATGGAGACAGGAATAGGAAGGACAGTAACAGCAGAGAGTGACTAGTTATATTCAGCTGGAACATGGAGTAGGTAAAGAGTGGAGGTGATGTGACATATAGCTGGATACAGATAGTTGAGGATTTTGAATGCCAGCCTCAGGAGTTAATGCTTTATTCAGCAGGCAGTGGGAAAACTCTACAAGTTTTTAACCAAATTTAAAGAGATGAGATTAAGGCAGAGCACTAGTAGGATTATGTAGAAAAGGCCTAGAGTAGGGTAGTTACTATGGAAACAGAAATGGGATGATGGATGTCAGAGATATGGCAAAAGTAGAATTAATAATACTTAGCAACTCTTTGGATATGAGGAAAGAGAGAAAAGTCAAAGATGACTCTCAGGTTTTAAGCTTTGGTATGTAAGAGGAGAGGATGATTTAAGTAGTAATAGAAACAGAAAGTAACAAGTTGAGGAAAAGATTGGATATGGGATCGTAGATCTAGAGATGGAAAAGATCTCAGAGGTGATCTTGTTTAATCCCTTCATTTTACAAAGAAAAAAACCAAAACCCAGAGAAGTTAAGGAATTTGTTCAAGATCACACAGTTAATATAGTCAGAGTCAGGATTTGAATACAAATCCGGTGGTCTTTGCACTATACTATGTATGTGTGTGTGTGTGTGTGTGTGTGTGTGTGTGTGTGTGTGTATCCTCCACCAAAGGAATAGGTAAATGAGATAGGTATCTAGCTTTCTGAGAATCAAAGAGAGCTTGTCTAGTTGCTCCAGAGTGTAGGTGTTTTTTTGGTACTGTTGATAACAAGCAGGGATGAAGTTTTAATACATAAAAATTGTTCTTTCTTTAATGCTGAATAGGGGCAGGGCCCACAGCACCCACTGGCAGCTCCAATGACTTCTTTTTCCCATGCAAAATTATGGTCTTTTTGGCCCTCCACCATTTCACAACTTATTGGCTATCTTGGGGTAATAGAAATCCCTCAGGACTAGGAATCTATGAAACCTCAATTAAAAGTAACTAGAGAATTCATCTCATCCAACATGGACCTGAAAAGAAATCATTCCCTTCTAGGAAATCCCTGAAAAGTAGTATTCCAACCTCTGTCTGATCCTTAGCAAATAGAAATGTACTGCTTCCCCCAGGCAATCTATTTCACTTTTAGAGAGCTCTTATTTTCTGGAAAGTGTGTTTGTTTATCTAGTCCAAATCTGCATTTCTGCATGATCCACTCATTGCTCCAAGTTCTATCATTTAGAGCCAACAAAATAAACAGAACTCTTTTTCTACATGACAGCCCTTCAAATATTTAAAGATAGTTATCCTACTGAGTCTTTCCCCTTATACAGATTAAACATTCCCACTTCCTTCAATTGATTTTTGTGTGGTGTGGTTTCAAGTCCTCTTGTCTCTCCAGCCATGCTTCTCTGGCCATGCTCTAGCTAATCAGTATTCTTCTAATATATGAGCACTGAGATCGCTAATACACTGAATGGGGGTTGACAAAGTCAGAAAAGAGCAGAGCTATTTCTTATTTTCGACACTGAGCCTCTTTTAAATAGTCTAAGATGACAGCCTTTCTAGCTGAACATCATGAAAAGTTCATGTAAGCTCCCAATTTACCAAAACCCCTACAAATATCCACAATAATCCTTTACAGTTGAAGTTGATTTGGGGGATCCAAGAGTAGTATTTTGCATTTGTCTCTTAAACATTATGTCTCTGTTCTAAAATGTTGCCAAGAATGGAAATTAAATTTGCCTTCTTATCAATATGATGGCCAATTGAAATACCAAAAGACTAATGATGAAGCATTTTTTTTGTCTTAAGGTAGAAAGTTGATGGACAGAGTAGAAAATGAATTTTCAGACTTTCAGTGCCAGTGTGTGAACTTTTTTTCATAATTATACTAATTTGTTATATGAAAGTTTGGGGGTTTTTTTGGCAAGGAAGAGTTGTGAGTGAGAGTGGGGGCTCAGTGATAGTGATGCCAAGAAAAAAAAGAACTTCAATGAAGTATAAATATATATATACATATATATATACATATACGTATGTATACATATGTACAAATCCACATATCTATAGGTGGATATGTACATATTGACATCTGTGTTCTTATATGTGTATATATATATACATACACAGGGTTTGTTAATATTACGGTCATTTTAATATACAATATATGGTGTTTTTGTTAAACTGCATAGTGATTCATCAGTCATATCTACATCTTCCAGTATCCTGCCCTGCTGATTTTAACTCTTTGATAACAATTTTCTATTTCTTTGCTTATATTGAGGTCAAATTTTCTGTCAAACATTTTTGTTGTATATCTCTTAGTTAGAAGATCATTCTCTTTGGAGGGAAATGAATGGAATAGTTTTGTCATTTCCCCCTCATTTATCATCCCATTCAGCTCAAGCATGGGGAAATACTTCTTTCACCTTTTATTTTAACCTCAATATGGCTAAAACTGTCATCTCAGTTGCCTTTGACATTCATCCCCAGCTTCATTTCCAACTTTATTCTTACAGTACAATGTTGTCCTTTTTGTATTTATCCTTAATTTGTAAGATCGTAACATTTAGAGCTGCAAGAAACCTTGGAATTCTTTCTTCCTTCATTTCAAAAATGAAGAAACTGAGGCTCTAAGAGGTTAATTGACTTGTCCAATGACATATAGGTAGGAAATAAAAAAATCTGGTTTCCTACCCAGATACACTTGCTCTAGTTCCAGAATCATTTCTATTTGCCACACCTATTCATAATGCCATAGTCTCTACATGTCTATTAAAATATATATAATATTATATTAGGGAATATTCCTCATCTTTTCTTTCAACACATTTAAAGCAGCCAGAACATCTAGTGCCTTCTTTAACCTTAACAAAAACCCTCCACTCTTATGCCTTTCTGTGACATAGACATTATTCTGAGCTCTAAAAAATTCTATTAATGAAACACTGGAAGCTCTGGAATGCTCTCTCAATCTGGAAAGGCTAGGAGTATAGTACCCTTGATAGACTGAATCTACCATCTAAGAGCCATGATAGCCAGTTCAACTGAAGTTCATTGTTAGCACCAGATAACCAGGAATCACAGAATTTTAGATTTGAAAGAGATCTTGGTGACCATCCATCTGCTACAATCCATACTTGAAAATAATAATAAGTGCTTATATTTATATAGAGCTTAAGGTTTGTAAAACATTACATTTTTTTCTTATTTGATCCTCATAAAAGCCTTGGGGGATAAACTACTATGGTCATTATACTGGACTAATGAAGGAATTGAGGCAGAAGTTAGGTGTCTTATCCACGATAATACAGTTAAAAAATGAATTACATGGGATTTGAACTCAGGTCTTGCTGATTCCACACTCTGCCACATAGCTGACCTAAATAAGAATTCTCTTCACTTTACATGTAATCATATTTCCTCTGTTGGACATTTCAAGAAAGGAAGAATCCACTACCTTTCAAAAAACTCAATATCCCATCAGCAGTTCACTGGTCTGACTCTAGAACATTATGCCCCACTTAAGATTAAATGATTACCTGAGAGGGCAACTGGGTACCTCAGTGGATTGAGAGCTAGAGCTAGAGATGCAAGGTACTAGCTTGAAATCTGACCTCAGACACTTCCTTGCTGTGTGACCCTGGACAAGTCACTTAACCCCCATTGCCTAGCCCTCACCATTCTTCTGCCTTGGAACCAATGCATAGTATTGATTCTAAGGTGGAAGGTAAGGGTTGTTTTTTTTTAATGATTACCTGAAATCTCTTCACCATGTAGTTTGACTCAGTTTTTTATAATACCTTCTCAACTCCCTCAGTTGATGGTTAGAGAGTAGAGCCCCCTTCCAAAGGCTTCCTTTTAAGGGGGTTAATACTGTTGGTTCTGAGGGTTTATGGAAGATTATGGCAAAATTTGGTTGCTTGGAAAAAGTCATCAGCATTGTACACCAGTTCCATGAACGAATGCATGCATAAGTTCTGGATAATAAATAATATTCTCCTACTGTCCTGATCACCAGTGAAATGAAGCAGGGCTGGATGCTTTCTCCTATGCTTTTCAGCATAATGTTTTCAGCAATGTTGTCAGACACCTTCAGTGAGGATGAAAATGGCATCAAGGTCAGCTATTGCACTGATGGTAAATTATTTAACTTGAAAAGTTTACAAGTCAAGACTAAACTGGAGGGACAGTTGGGGTGTAATTTTCAGTTCACAAATGTGCATTCAGTGCAGCCTCTGAGACTGAGATGCAGCAGAGTATGACTCATTTCTCTGCTGATTATGCTAATTTTCTCCTGACAATTAACTCTAAAAAATAGTTCTCTGATAGCCAACACTGTACCATTCATCCATGGAACTGTTGGAGAAAGAAAATGGAGAAATTTTTAATGTTGTGCCTAACTTTGGCAGTGTACTTTCCAGGGATGTACAAATAGAAGATGAAGTTGGCACAGTCATTGCCGATTCTTGCTCCGTGATTTAGAGGTACTGAAGGAAAGTGTTTAAGAGAAGAATCTTTAGGGCCCCTACCAAGCTGAAGGTATACAGAGCCATTGTGCTGACCTCATTATTGTATGCCTGTGAGACCTGGACGGTATAGCAGCATGGCACCAGGAAATTGAATCACTTCTTTTTTGAGTCATCTTAGAAAGATTCTGAGGAGCACCTGGTAAGATGAGGACCAGATACTGAGGTCCTTTCTCAAGCTGAACTGCCAAGCATTCGTATTCTATTGCAGAGACACAACTCTGTTGGGCTAGCCACATTGTTCAAATGCCAAACATACATTTGCTTAAAAGACTATTTTATAGAAAACTCTCATGAGGCAAGTGCTCACACAGAGGGAGATCAAAAAAAAAAAAAAAACAATACAAGAATACTCTCAAGTTCTCTCTGAAGAACTTTAGTATCAGTTGTGAAATATGGGAGACACTGGCACAGGACCATCCTGCATTTTGACTCCATAGAACATTTTTGCCCTGAGTTAAGTAGCCTCTGATGATTCCCCTTACTCCTTTCCAATTTGCTTTTACAAGTTGTTTTTCCTCCATTAGATTGTAAGCTCTTGGAGGGTGGGTATTGTCTTTTTTTTTCTTGATTATATCCCTCACACTTAACACAGTGCCTGACACATAGCAAGTGCTTAATAAATATAGGTTGACTCACAAAATGATGTCAAAAACAAAGGCTTATCTTATCTAAAATATACCCATATAACTGATTCCTCTCTGATCAACATGGGAGTTTTGACTTCTCCACTTCCAACCTAGATCGATTTGTTTCCCATTGGAAAACCTGGTGGCTCATTGCACTTGGAAATTTGCCATATTGGTCTCAAATTTATTGTGAACACCCAATCAGCATAAATTATGACAGTTCTGAATTCCTCAGCTAAAGAGATCCACCAGCCTCAAAAATCCTGCAGCAGAGATTATAGGCATCCAGAGTTTTTACTGACTTTTGCTCTCAGGGATTACAATTGTGCTCTGAAAATCATATTCTCCTTTCCCAGCAAGGTCAAAAAATGGATACTTTGTCAAACAGCATATATTAAGTGCCTATTATATGCCAGGCACATAATATTGGGAATTCACAGTCTTGGAAATTCCAAGAAAGTCAAAAAACAATCCCTGAACTGAAAAAGCTCTCAATCTAATGGGGGAGGCAATACTCAAATCAGTATATATAAACAAGATAAATAAATGCAAGTTATAGATATGAATGTAGAATAAGTTGGAAAGAGTCCATAGGAGAAAGGCATACTCCATATAGTAGCACACATGCCACCCCCAAAGATTTCAGCACTATTGCTGATGACTGGCTTGGATTCAATATGGTCTATGCTTCCAATTCCAAATGATCTCATCACTCCCTGATGCTGTCTATGGTAAGTAGCAGTAGTGTCCAGATCTTGAAGAGGCAGTACTCCTAAGGAAAAGCACTGACATCCAGGAAGGAGGGTTGTAGTCCTCCTGGAGTACAGAATTGGACTTCACAGACAGAGTTCGTAGCAGTCTTGTGGTAAAGGGCAAGTTGTTATGACAATATCTCCGGCTTCCTATATGATCTGAGCACCAGACCAATGGCTATGACATGAGACTGGCACCAAGTAGTTTCATGTATTTTTGGTGGAAGTTTGCTATTGAGATATTTTTTCAAGTTTTAACCTTTTCTAGTCTAAGCAACATATCCATTTCATTGCTACTACATAATGTCATGTAACTGATTCCAGAATTGTTTTTTTTTTTTGTGAAAAATTAGAGGTTCTTGGGCATTAGCTTGAGCAAAATGAGGAGAAACAAAGGGATATAAATAGTACATAAGCATTTGGAAGTATGAGCACATATTCCCTCTTTCCAGCTCTTTTTTTTGTAATCTATAGAGAACAGTGACAGGAACAAAAAAAATTTGACATGATTAGACTGAAGAAAATGATTTTAGTTAAAAAGAGGATTTTGCTTTAAAAGAGACATCTTGAAAGAAAAAAGAATACAAATTGTAAGGTATCAAAGGATAAAGACCTGTCTCCTCTGAAACTTTTCTTTTAAGGTCCCTCCTCCACCCAGGACTATAGTACACAGTAATGTCCTATAAATAATAGGAACTTAAAAAATGTTTATTTGAATTTGAATTGAGAAAAAAAATCTTTCTCCTGAATATAGAATTTCACTAATTTCAGAGTCCTTATAAATCATTCTAGTGTGTAAAATAAATCATATTATTTATGCTTATTTATGAATTTTGAATTTAAAAAAAGAAATAAAAGTATTTCTTTCCAAAAACAATCTAAAATAAAAGTTCTCATTGCAATTCAATTTGAAGGGATAAAATCAATTTATTAGTTCATTCCAATGCTGATTATATAAAGATAAAAAATGTACAGTCTCTGATCTCAAAGAACTTATTCTCTAAAAGGAGAATAAAACCACTATTACAAGTCAGTATGGTACAGATATGGGAGAATAGAAAAAGCAAGATCCAAAAGGCTCAATGAAAATTTAGGAGAAAAAGTTCCTTTACCTTTTACTAAGATTTATTTTCTAATTATTGATTAAATTTTTGATTCTTTTTTAAACTTCCTTCTACTTAAGTTTTTCTCTAAAAGTAGAATTACCCCTCCCCCAATCCTCACTAGATCTAATCTATTTTCTGGGCTTCTTTTAATATTCGTCCCCCATGATGGTTTCCTAGAGAACCTGAAATTCAATTTGGACCTTTGTCCAGTTGATGCCTTGGGGTCAATGAATGACCTTTCACACTCACATAGAGGTGTATGTATATACGTATGTATATGTAGACACACAACATATGTATGTATATTTATATATATTTATATTATATATTTACATATATATTATATGTAATGCAGTGCACTAAACTCTGGTGGTAGGTAAAAAATTTACAGAAAAAGCAGTCCCTCGTGGAACTAAGTCTCATAGCCTCTCTGAAGAAAATAGCAGTTGGTTAGCTTTCATAAAGAATGATATTTACAGTAACCGGAACATATGCCTTTTGTCCATGACTAAAGCTAGACCAAAGTCAATGTTAAGCAAACTTGGATGTCTTTCTGAATAGCGAGGCAAATGTGATCATCATACATCTTGTTCTTCTGACTGTGCACCTGAACAAACAAAAGAGGGTGCTTGGGAATTAGCGAGCTTTGAGAGCATCCCAGGTGAAATCTCTTTTTTCTATCCTTAGAAGTTGGTTTTAGAATACAGTTAACCTAATTAGCTAAGCTTATCCTTTATACATGAGTTTTAATTAATACAGTAACCAACATTCTTTAATATAGAACACGCGGAGTATTCTCAAGATGCACCTGACGGGAGTAGTGTTGCTCTCAAAGGATCTTTTCAAGACTTCAATGGATCTTCAACTTCACAATTGCTTGCTATAGAAACGTAGCCATCAGCACCATATACAGGAGTTGTTATAATACAGCTTTAATATGCAGAGAATGAACATCCCTGAAGTTGCTACAGCTGATGACTCGATGCTGGTTAAAGGATGTATTGAGTGGCATTATTTGATTTTTAATGTCATGGAATTTTTCAAACTTCACTTGTTAGAAACATCACTGAATCCTTCTTGAGAGGTGCAAAATATACAAAATATTGTAATTTCTTGTTGCTCACTTAAAAGCAAAAGCAGGGCATATGTAAAACAGCTGATCCTTTCAAACAATTTGTGTGTTTTCCCCCCAAAGCTCATTGGGATAGCTTGCCCAGGACCAGAACCACTGCAGGGGGAGTTTGTAATCTCTGAGCATGCACATTCCCCAGGCATACACGAGAGCATATACTCCACGTCTGCACTTTGGAGAGGTCTTTATTTTTCACTTTATTTGCTTTGTGCTTCATTTAAATGACTTTTTTTAAAACCCTTGCCTTTTTTCTCAGAATCAATACTGGACACAAATAATCTGTATAAACATTTGGAGTGGGGAGGTCTCCAAATTTCTCATCTTATGTTTCTTTTGAAGTTTAAGTATATATTACCAAGCCTGAGACACCCAGACTATACATTACTGGGATTTTTTTCACCTCTAGACCAGGAAGCTGCATCAGGGAAGCTGAGGTCCATCAAGATGCATGAAGAAAGGGGTCGGAATTGGAGTTGTCAGGGAAGTTGGTGCTGAAGGAAGCTGTGTAAGGAAAACCCCAGTTTTGTCACAACACTGAATCTTACAAGAAAGGCAAAGACAATCTGGAGGTCATTCAGAAGAGTACAACCAAGCCAGTGAGAAGAATATAAACTGTCATACAAGAATTTGTTAAAGATATTTAATTTAGAAACTTAGAGGGGATATAGTAAATGTCTACAGTCATTTGAAAGGATATCATGTAGAAGGAAAAAGGATTAAACTTCTTCTAACTCAAGAACCAATTGGTGGAAGTTGTTTTTTTTTTTTAAAAAAAAAAGGTGATTTAGGCTTGATTTAAAGGAAAACTTAACTAAGAATTAGAGGTATACAAAAGCAGAATCTGCTGCTGTGAAAGGTAATGGTTTCTCTCTCAAACTGGGAAAAGGAAATAATGTTGCAGAAAGTATTGCTATTCAAGCATGGATTGGACTAAGTTATTTCTGTGGTCCCTTCTATATCATAGATTCTGTGTTCTGTCTTTGTATACTCAATTCATGTTTAGTCTATGGAAAAAATATTTTTGTGGCTCAAAAATATAAGATGTCAAGTGAGATACATTATCCATCTAATCAAGAAAGTTCCTCTCCACCAAGCCCAGGATTTTAATAGGTCTCCTCCATCACTTGGGTGACTTTGAAAGCCCATAGAACCCTTCATTCCAAGCTTGTGCCTTCTTGAAATTCCTTTTTGCTTTGGTTCTTTGGAAATAGGGTGACAATTGTAGGATTCTCCCACAATTCCTCGTACTAAAAATGCATATGAAGTTGCATCAGGAAGTCCCAGTTGCTCACCAAGTGACTTAGGATCAAGAGGTATTCATGCTTGTGATCTTAAGAAACGCAGTTCCTACAACATCACCTTTCTCCATTTCATAGCTTTGTCTACTCATTTCATAACTGTAGTGCCAGAGCAGAAAAGAAAGGACACATGAGTGACTTCAATAAATAGCTTCTACCACTCATCCATTCATTGTAGAGAAAAAATATTATCTATATCTTAGTTTCTTTCACTCTTCTATTCAATTTTTTCTGATTAAAAAAACAAAATTGATGATTCATGACAATGTTTTCTCCTTATTAAAAACAATACCCACTAATTTCCCTTTTAATATATTTTAGTTATTTAACTATACATTTCCCAATTATGTGTAAAACAAATTTAACTTTCACTTTTAAAAATTTTGAGTTCCAGACTCTTTCCCTCCATCCCTTTTTCTTGAGAAGGCGGGTTATTTAATATGTTATATATATGAAGTCTTGCATAACTTATTTCCATATCAGTCGTGTTGTAATAGAAAATAGACAAAAAATCAAGAAAAATAAAATTTAAAAATATGCTTTAATATACATTCAGAGTTTATCAGATGTCTCTCAGGAGATATATAGCATTTTTCATCATGAGTCCTTTGGAATTGTCTTGGATTGCTGTCTTGATCAGAGTGCCTAAGTCCTTCATCATGGCTGATCATCCTTACAATATTGCTGTCATTGTGCACAGTGTTCTACTGGTTCTGCACACTTCATTTTGTATGAGTTCATATAAGTCTTTCCAGGTTTTCCTGAGCTCATCCCCCTTGTCATTTCTTATAGCATGATAGTATTCCATTACAACCATAGACCATAACTTATTCAGCTAAGTCCCAATTTGTGGACATCTCTTTCAATGCCCAATTTTTTTATCATCACACAAAATGCTGTTATATATATGTTTGTGCAACTCTGGCCTTTTCTTTTTCTTTGATTTTTTGTGATACAGACCTAGTAGTGAAAATGCTGTTGTTGTTGTTTGTATTTTTTTCTGGATCAAAGAATATGCATAATTTTAGAGCCCTTTGGCCAGTTACAAATTGTTCTCCAGAATGGTTGGATCAGTTCAAACTCCAAAGGGCCACTAATGTCTCTATTTTTCCACTTCCCCTCTAGCATTTATCATTTTCCTTTTCTGTCATGTCAGCCAATCTGAAAGGTATAATGTGAATTTCAGAGTTGTTTTAATTTGTATTTCTGTAATCAGTAGTGATTTTGAATTTTTTATGTGATTATTTTTAGTTTTGATTTCTTCTTCTGAAAACTGCCTGTTTTTCTCTTTTGACCATTTATCAACTGGGGAATACCTCTTTAAAAAAATTGGCTCAGGTCCCTATATATTTGAGAAATGAGGCTTTATCAGAAAAATTTGCTATAAAAATTTTTCCCCAAGTTTCCTGTTTTCCTTCTAATTTTTGGCTTCATAAATTTGTTTGTACAAAACCTTTTTAATATCATGTAATAAAAATTATCCATTTTACTTCCTGTGTTCTTTATCTCTAGTTTGGTCATAAGCTCTTCTCTTATCCATAGATCTGACAGGTATATTTTTCCATTCTCTCCTAATTTACTTATATAATTGTCATTTGTGTCTAAATCATATATTCATTTTGAAGTTACCTAAGTATATGGTGTGAAATATTGGTCTATTCCTCATTTTTATTAAACTGCTTTCCTGTTTTCCCAACAATTTTTTTCAAATGGTGAATGATTACCCCAAAAGCATGGATCTTTGGGTTTATCAAACAGAAAATTACTGTGGTCATTTACTACACTGTATTGTGTACCTAATCTGTTCTACTGGTCTATCACACTATTTCTTAGCCAGTAGCAGATTGCTTTGATGATTATTTCTTTGTGGTATATTTTGAAATCTAGTGCTTCTAAACTACCTTCCTTGATATATTTTTCATTGATTCCATGGATATTCTTGACTTTTTGTTTTACTAGATGAGTTTTGTCACTATTTTTTCTAGTTCTATAAAATAATTCATTGGTAGTTTGGGATGACACTGGATAAGTAAACTGACTCAGGTAGAATTATCATTTTATTATATTGGCTTGGCTTATCCATAAGCAATTGATGTTAATCCAATTGTTAAATCTGTCATTATTTGTGTGAAAAGTATCTGGAATTGTGTTCATAAAGATCTAGGGTTTGTCTTGGCAAGTAGTTGCTCAAGTATTTTATATTGTCTCGTTATTTTAAGTAGAATTTCTCTATCTCTTACTGTAGGATTTTGTTGGTAGTATATAGAAATGCTAATAACTTGTTTGGTTTTATATTATATCCTGCAACTCTGCTGAAGCTGTTAATTGTTTCATCTAGATTTTTAGTCGATTCTCTATACTTCTCTAAGTATATAATCATATCATCTGCAAGAGTGATAGATTTCTTATTGTCTTTTCAAAGTTCTTCAATTCCTTTTTCTTGTGTTGTACTCACAATTCCAGTACAGTACTGAAGAATAGTAGTGACAATGGACACCTTTGCTTCACTCCTCCTCTTATTGGGAAGGCTTCAGATTTATCCCCATTACAGACAAGACTTGCTCTTGGTTTTAAATAGATACTACTCATCATTTTAAGAAAGGCTCCATTATGTTTTCTAGTGTTTTAATAGGAATGGATGCTGTATTTTACAAAGGCTTTTTCTGACTCTATTGATATAATCATATAATCATGTTATTTTTGTTATTTTTGCTATTGACATGGTCAATGATGCCTATAATTTTCCTAAAATTGAACCAACCCTGCTTTCCTGGTATGGGATTCATAGTGAATGTTCTTTATAATCTCCTTGCTAGTTTTTTATTTAAAGTTTTGTAGCAATATTCGTTAAGAAAAATGGTTCATACCGTTATCTGTTTTTGCTCTCTCTGGTTTATATTTGAAAATGGTAAACACAAAAGGAATTTTGTAGGAGTTTTTCTTTATCTATTTTTAAAATAATTTATATAGTAACAGGATTAGTTGTTCCTTAAATGTTCAATAGATTCACTTTTGAATCCATCTCATCCATAATATGTTTTCTTAGCTCATTTATGGCTTGTTCTTTTTTTTTCCTAAGAGGTTAAGTGTACAATTTCCTCTTTCGTTAATTAAGGCAGTTTAAAATTTTCTAAATATTCTTCTATTTCACTTAAAATGTCAGTTTTAGTAGCATATAATTGGACAGAATAATTCCTAACATTCTCTTTAAGTTCATCTTCATTGGTACTGCACTTATTCTTTTCATTTTTTGATGGCAACAATTTGGTTTTCTTTGTTCTTCTTTTCATCAAATTAACTAATTTTCTATTTTATTAATGTGGTGTTTTTTTTCATAAAACAAGCTCCTAGTTTAATTTATTAGTTAAGTGGGTTGTTTAAATTTGATTTTATTCATCCAATTTTTTGGTTTTTAGGATCCCATTTTGGGGCTTATTTAGAATTTTTGAATCTATCCATTTTCTAACTTTTTTAATTGCATGCCGCAATCATTAATCTCCTCTCTCTTTTATTGATGTAAGTTTTTAGAGATATAAAATTTCCCCTAAGTACTGCTTTGACTGCATCTCACAGATTTTGGAATGTTATTTATTCTTGTTATTCACTTTAACTAAATGATTGATTGTTTCTATTATTTGATTTTTGATCTATTCATTTTTTAGGATTAGATTATTTAGTTTACAATTAATTTTTAATCTATACTTATATGATACTTTATTGAACATAATTTTTATTTTGCTATGGTCTAAAAAGAGTATATTTAGTATTTTGGGTTTTTCTGTATATGCTTGTGAGGTTTTTATGCCCATAGTTGGTTTTTACAAAGATGTCATATACAGGTGGAAAAAAAGATATACTCCTTTCTATTCCATTCAGTTTTCTCTAGAGTTCTATCATATCTAATTTTATAAGATTTTATTCATCTCTTTAACTTCTTATTTATTTTATGGTTATATTTACCTAGATTAGAGTGGGAAAAGTTGGAATTTCCCACTATATAATTTTATTATCTATTTCCTTTTCTAATCATTTAACTTTTCTTTAAGAATTTGGATGGTATGCCATTTTGTGGATATATGGTAACTATGATATTACTTCATTATCTATGTTTCCATTTAGAAAGATGTAGTTTCCTTGCTTATCTTGTATTATTTAGATCTATTTTTGCCTTGGCTTTGTCTGAAATTATGATTATTAGGTGTCTTTTTTATTTCAGCTGAAGCATAATAGGTTCCACTCCAGGACCATATTTTAACTCTGTTAAGTCTCACCTTTTCAAGTGTGTTTCTTATAAATAACATATTGTTGTATTATTTCTAATCCAGTCTGCTATCCATTTCCATTTTGTGGGTAATTTCAAGCCATTCACATTAAAAGTTATGATTACTAATTATATTTCCCTCCTTCCCATTTTATTCTGTTTGTTCTTCTCTCTCTCCTTTTATTCTGTCCCTCTCCTAAAGTCTATTTTGCTCCTGACTCCCTGCCATCTCTTATCTGGCCTCTTTTTTTATCACCCTTCCCTTTTTTTCTTTCCCCCTTGCTCTTCTACTTCCTTGTTCAGTGAGTGTGTATATGTATGTATGTATGTATGTATGTATGTATGTATGTATGTGAGTGTGTGGATCTTGCCTCTGAATCAATTTAGATATGAGTGAAGTTCATAAATTATCCACTCCCCACAATTTTCACCTCTCATATAAAGTTCTTTCTTGCATACCTCTTTTCTCTGAAATAAAGGTCCCCATTCTTCCATTCCTCCCTCTTCCCAGGGCTTTTCTCTTTCTCACCTATCCTTTAAAAAAATTGTAATATATTTGACTTACTCTCACACCCTCTTTCTATGCCAAATCCTTCTAACTGCCTCAATAATAATAATATTCCTAGAAGTTACATGTAACATTTTCCCATATAAGAAAGTAAATATGTATCCTAATTGAATCCTTTATGATTTCTCTTTCACATTTATCTTTTTATGCCTTTCTTAAGTTATATTTGAAAGTGAAATTTTTTTAATCAGCTCTAGTCTTTTTTATTAGAAATGCATAAGAATCCTGTTTAATTTAATGTCCACTTTTTCCTTAAAAGATTATACTTACTTTAGTTGAGAAGGTTATTTTTGGTTATAATCTCAGCTCTTTTACCTTCTAGAATATCATATTCCAAGGTCATCAGGCCTTTAAGGTAGTAGCTGCTAAATTTTTTATGGACCTGACCGTGGCTCTGTGATATTTGAATAGTTTCTTTCTGAATACTTGAAATATTTTCTCTTTAAGTTGGAAGCTCTGGAATCTGTCTATATTCTTTATGGGCATTTTCATTTTGAGATTTCTTTCAGGTATTGATAAGTGAATTATTTGTATTTTTATTTTACTCTCTGATTCTAGGATTTTGTTGCAGTTTTCCTTGGTAATTCCTTGAAGTGTGATGTCTAGATTATTTCTTTGATCATGGTTTTCAGATAGTCAAATAATTCTCAAATTATCTCTCCTGTATTTATTTTCCAGATTAGTTTTTTTCCAATGAGATATTTCACATTCCCCCCATTTTTCCTTTATTTTGATTTTTTTATTATTTCTTGATGTTTTCTATAGTCATTAGCTCCCAACTACTCAATTCTAATTTTTGAGGAATATTTTTTTAACCCTTGTACTTCGGTGTATTGTCTCATAGGTGGAAGAGTGGTAAGGGTGGGCAATGGGGGTCAAGTGACTTGCCCAGGGTCACACAGCTGGGAAGTGGCTGAGGCCGGGTTTGAACCTAGGACCTCCTGTCTCTAGGCCTGACTCTCACTCCACTGAGCTACCCAGATGCCCCTTTGAGGAATAATTTTTAATGATATTTTATCATTCTTTTTTAAATTGGCTCATTCTGCTTTTTAAAGAATTATTTTCCATTCATGAAGCTCCTTTCTGTCCTTGAACAATGATTTAGAAGTGGGTATAGGCAATAGATTTGCCAGAGTGTCTGTTCCCAAGTCCAGTAGTGGCATAGGGATCCCCTGTAATTTCTTTTTGAACAGTTTCCAGGTCCCCTTACCCACTCTGACTTCAGAGCTCACACATGTGGGTTCTAGGCTAGTTAGCACCCCCATACCACTGATCCCTCTTTCTGCTCTCTCATGTTTTCTTGAGCAGAAAGATTGTTTCACTCTGAGTTTTTATTGGCTCTGTCACTATAGAATTTTTTTTAAATAATTTGGAAGGGAATTTTGGGAAAAGTGAGTTGAATATGGTCTCTTCTTTATTATTTTGACTCTAACACAAGACCCAATCTTCAATAATTTCAATAATAGGATTTCATAATATACCTTTATAGGAGAGAAAAAAAGTTGACTTTATAAACCGATTTAGCCAGAAGAATCTGTTAAAATCCTGAACAATGACCAATTTTACTATGCTATCTGGATAAGGTTTCACATGTAAAATATGAAGATTTTTTCCTCATTGCTCCAGAAATTACTATCAAAGACTTAGAGTCTATCCTGATAAGATTCTATTTTGCAGGTCTAGTCACATTTCAATTGGAGAAAGACACTAACATAGTGAGGAAAAGTGTGTGTGTGTGTGTGTGTGTGTGTGTGTGTGTGTGTGTGCGTGCATGCGTGTATGTTTGGGTATATTACTACTAACTCCATGATGCAAAGGATGCCATGGAATTTACATTTTAAAATGCCATGTCTCACAAAAGGTAAACTCTAAAGCATCTGCACTTAATTAAGGGAGTCAGTAGAGAAAATGTGCTCCATATTACATACATTATCTCCTAACATGATCTGGTGACTTGAAGGACATCAGCTGATGGAAGTAGTGATCAAGAGACAATAGTTAAAATCAGGCAGAATGTGACATATTTCCAGTGTGACATTTGTGGGTCCCTCTGTGGCTATGTAATTGGATAATTTTTATATCAAAAGAACTTCTGAAAGAGCCATCATTTGATGCAATCCATATTATCCAATTATAGTTTTAACAACTCTTTAAAGATTTTGAGGATATGTGTAAAGAAAAAATTCAAGTTTGATATGCCTTCATTTGGGGGTGGGCTATCAATCTTCAAAATTGAAACAATTCAAAAATTCCTTTTCACAAAGTGTAGCAAGTTTCAAATCTTCTCTGATATAAATTGTTTTTGGACATCCTTTTTTTTCAAAATGAGCTAGATTTTTAACATTTTGGTCAATTCAAGAAATATTTGTTAAGGGCTTACTATGTGTCAGACAGCATGCTAAATACTGAGGATTCCAAGAGCAATAAAAATAATGCCTGTTTTCAAAGAACTCACATTCCAATTTGTACTTGTAGGTATTTAGGGTCTTGTTGGATTGGGGTTTTTTCTTGGCAAAGGTTTTGTTTGTCATTTCCCTCTCCAGCTCATTTTACAGATGAAGAACTGAGACAAATAAGAGTTAAGTTACTTGTCCAAAATCACATAGCTAGCAAAAGTCTGAGGTTGGATTTAAACTGAGGAGGAGGAGTCTACCTGTCTTCAGGTCCCATTCTATGTCCACTGAACCTCCTAATTGCCCACTTACTTGAAGACAATTCCTTTTTAAGAGATTATTCAGGTTATTTGTCACAGGGCTGAAGTACTTTTAGGTGGCTAACTGATTTCTCCACCATGCCCTAGGAAACTCATTATTGGAATAATCTCATCATCCTATAAGATCTCTTCAGCTACAGTCTTCCTCTATTTTACTAATTGAAGGATTGAGCTATGAACTCCAAGCCTCCATTAAGGAGAGAGCTCAACTCAGGCAACTCACCTGGCTGCACTCCTTTGACTCTTTTCTGATTAACTTCTCTTCCAGGTCCCTTTCTCCTCACTTTTCCCTTTTTCAGCTTCCTTTTTTATTCTTTGGGCTCCTACTTGATTGTAAACAGGGAATGTCTGTTTTTTTGTTTGTTTTTTTGCTTTATTGTGCTTTGCACAATATCTTACCCATAGTAGATGCTTAATAAGCATCTATTGAATGGCATTGTTTGATAATATCTGGTAGTGGTATGGGAAACAAAGGAAACCATTTTTACTGAGCCATCCTACCTATTCTATTTGAGATAGCAACTGATTTCCCAAGAAATAAGTTTAAAACATTTGGTGACAAAAAAGCAAAGGCTAAAAAAAAAGCTTTGCTTCTATATGTACTATAAAAGGCAAGGAATATATTTTAAGTGGAAAGTTTTGTTGTCATTCAGTTGTACAATCATTTCAATTCTCTGTGATCATTAGAAGTTTTCTTGGCAATGATACGAGAAGTGGCTTGCCATTTCCTTCTCTAGTTCATTTTATACGTGAGGAAATGGAGGCAAATGGGTAACTTGTAGTCATAGTAGTAAGTGTCTGAGGCCAGGTTTATTCTCCAGGAACATGAGTTTTCCTGACTATAGATTTAGCACTCTATCTACTGCATCACCTACCCTCTCTAAGTAGAAGATAATGGCCTTATTTCCAGGACCTATTTTTGTTCTATATCTTTACTGTTCTCATTTATCTGCATGAGAGAATGGAAGAAGTATGTTTTCATTTTCTTTGAGATATTTTTCCCTTTATTCTGATGATTGGAGATAGGAGGTTTTCTAACTTTTTCCCTTAAAAAAATCAGAAGAAGTCTTAAGTCTTTAAAATGCAAAATTTTGGAATAGCCCACTTTTCCTAAGAAGAAAAAGAAAAGAAAAGCCCTAGTTAAGAATTCCAGTTGATTCCAGAAATGACTCCTGGAAAGAAAATCTATAAATTCATGTTCAGTGGAGCTATCCTTAGTAGTAGCTAACAGTAACCATCATGGCAACCTGGCAGTAGAAGCAGCCAAAAGGAATTTTTATTGGGAGTAATGTTTGACAAAGACCAAATAGAAGAAAGTAAAGACAAGGAATCTCCATGTCTGGTGGAGACCATGGCAGATATTATATTTAAGTTGAGACCAGTAGAAAGCAGGGCTGGTGGGAGTAGCACAAATATACAACCCACAGAATTTCTAATAAAACCTTTCTGGCAGACATAGGAACATGTTGATAAGGACCCTCAGGTACATCAAAGGTATTTTGGTTCCCTGACTTGCCAGGAAATTTTCTAGGAAATATCTTTTCCATTGACATTTGTGTTATTGGAATTTTGGGGTCTCTGAACTAAATTTTCTGTGAGCCCATTGGTTTCCTGTGGAAGTTTAGGGGTCCTTGAACTACATTTCCCATGAGCTCACTAGCTTCCTGTCTTATGTGATAAAATAGACAGTTACGTAAGGACGTAGACCAGAGTGTAAAATTAAGTGGCTGGACTTACACTTCCTCTTTGCTGGCTTGGTAGCTGATCCACCATGGGAGAGAAGGCAACTGCAAGGGTCTTTTAAACTGGCTTAATGAGCATGGCACGTGGCTTCATTTTTCTAATGGCTACTAATAAATTTATAAAAACCATAATATTTTTAAAACTATCCTTTTATATTCGTTTTATTTCTTACACGTCTCATTGACTTCTGACTATTTGGAAGGGGGGATAAAGTAATGCATTATCTAATTTTTAACTCCCATGCCCTTATTTTTATCACCATTAATATACATATCTTCAGTGTTTTAATGAAAACCATAAAATGAGAAAAGAAGCAAAAATAAGTTATGTGAGGCTGAGGAAGTAGCTTTTTTTTTAATTTTTTTTTTTTATTTTAAACCCTTAACTTCTGTGTATTGACTTATAGGTGAAAGAGTGGTAAGGGTAGGCAGTGGGGGTCAAGTGACTTGCCCAGGGTCACACAGCTGGGAAGTATCTGAGGCCGGATTTGAACCTAGGACCTCCCGTCTCTAGGCCTGGCTCTCAATCCACTGAGCTACCCAGCTGCCCCGGAAGTAGCTTTTTGAATTGATTTTCTGTTTTATTTAGGACAGAAAGGTTGGGACCAAGAGTTTCCCTAGCCAGTATCAACACAATTTCTGTTGCACTTGGTTGAAATGCCTTGATTGACTTATTTATTGATTGCTTCCATCAAGCTATCTAGAACTTATTCATATCCAATACAAATATCTGATTGACTGACTGACTCACATAGGAGATCTGTCTGACAAAAGATGTGAGGAATAGATATTTTCTTAGTTATTCTAAATGAGATGGGAAACTTAATTAATTCAAAATACCCATATACACCCTTATATTATTCAATTTTAACTACATTATTACATTGCATGTTTATTCAATTTTATTTAATCAAAATTGTGTATTAAATCTCCTATAATAATTCCCTCGGGTTTAGCTGTCAATAAACTCATTATAAAATTTTGGCAATTACATTTTCTTCTTCTAGTTCTAATTTGTTTATGATATAACCTTTAGTCTAGATTATGTGTTTGGAGGTTATTGTGGTATGTAGTATGAGTTCTTGCCTAATATATAATTTCTTCCAAAATGCTTCCTAGTTTTCCCAGCATTTTATATCAAAATGGGAATCCCTATCATAAGAGGTAATGGTCTTCAAGAGTTATCAAACATTATAATACTATGCACATTTACCTCTGGATATTATATACTTAATATGCTAACTAATCAGCTTTTCTATTTTTTAAAATCTGTGCCAACAGGATTTAATTGTTGATTTATAGTATACTTTGAGATCTGATATGGCTACAATCTTTTCTTTCCTCCATTTTGTCATTCCTACCCTTCAGAAATTTGACCTTTGTTTCCTCCAAATGAATTTGATATTGATTTTTCTAGCTGTGTAAGGTAGTATGTGGTAATTTAGGGATTATGGCACTGAGTTATTTTAGAAGATATTGTCATTTATTAATTTTGCATTATTGAATCATAAATAATTAGAGTGTTCTAAAGCTATATTCATAGTTACTATGCATTAGTATACCCAGACTCCAAAATATTTTCATTTTTCTATAATTATACTGAATAGAATTTCTTTTTCCTTCTCTTACTGCTAGGTTTTGTTATATAATAGTGATGAAAATAAGCATTCTTGCTTTACCCCTGGTCTTATTGAAAAGACCTCTAGTTGGTTTTTCTAAATATTTTGCTGGCTATTGCTTTTAGATAAATATTATTTACACTTTGATTTTTTTATTCTTTTTGAGTGTGCTTTATAAAAACAAAATAGGTGTTATATTTTTTTCCAAAACCTTATCATGTATCTTATGATTTTTTTGATTTAGTTTTCTTATAAAGTTTATTGAATAAACCTTGCATTACTGATATTAATCCTGTATGGTTATAGTGTTTAATCTTTCTAATTTATTGCAATAGCCTATGTGCTAATATTTTTTAATTTAAGTTGGTATTTACTAGAAATATTAGTCTATTGTTTTCTTTCTTTTTTTACTCTTCTTTATATAATGACTATATATAATGGCAAGAATTTGGTAGCATTTCATCTTTATTATTTTTGCAAATAGTTTATATAATTCATTTCAGCATATATTATAGAATTCATTCATAAATCTGTATGCTTCTTGGCTTTCTCCATCTTAGGAGTTTATATATGCCTTGCTAAATAGCTTTTTATTTCTTTTTTTTTCCCCTGAGATTGAGTAATTTAGATTATCCATTTCTTTCCTCTTAAAGTAGATAACTTTTATTTTTTGTTTACATCCATCTATTTCACTTAAAATATCTACATATTTTCATTGATTAGAAAAGGAAATTCTTGATTTAAACATGACCCATCCCTTTAAAAAGGATAGTGCAGCCAAGGATAATTAGATCTGGCATAGAATTTGGAATGCAGAATGTACCGTACTGATTCTGACCTGCAGGGGGAGCTTATTAGCAGATTATAGAGAGTATATGTCAGGGAAGGAGATCATTCAAATGACCTAAATATATAGTGGGAAAGGACCATATGTGACATCTTCTTTGTTTTGACTCTTCATCTTCTCTGGGAAATAAATTCCAAGATGATGGTTTTCCTGTATCTAGGGAAATTTGGGAAGCTAAGGTTACCTATGAAGAATTCTTTTGGTGGCCAGATAGGGGTAGTGAGAAGGAGTGGAAGGGATTTTCTTATAGGCATGTGTAAGAAATGGAGGGCCCACACTGCAGAGAGGGCTCATATATGATGAAACCTCATGTATGGCAATGGCTGTCCCCCACCTGCACACTGGGACTGTCCTTGTGTCCCTGAAAGGGAGGCCAACAAAGACATCTCTAACCTCTTCTCCACTTCTCAGTGTCACCCACTTTCAACCAAGGAAGATTTTCATTCATTTTTTTAAACCTTTACCTTCTGTCTTAGAATCAATACAGTGTTGGTTCCAAGGCAGAAGAGTGGTAAGGGTAGGCAATGCGGGTCAAGTGACTTGCCCAGGGTCACACAGCTAGGAAGTGTCTGAGGCCAAATTTGAAGGCAGGACCTTCCATCTTTAGGCCTGACTCCCAATCCACTAAGCCACTCAGCTGCCCCCAAGACTTTCATTCATAACAGACAGAGGCACAGGAAGTTAGGTCTCAAGATCTCTGCTTTCCTTGGAGGGAAGGAATACCATGCTGGAATTATATCTGCCTACCCCCTTAAATCTTATTAGTTTAGGAGATAAAATCTGGTTCAATCTACATTCTGATCACTATTTCTCCTTAGAGGGGAATGTAGATACTAAGCTCTATATCCAAAGCTTGAACCCACCAAATACCAGTTCCACAGTGAACTCATATAGTGAATAACACAATAATCCATTTATCCAAATCATCACAAAACAGAAATAAAAAAAAAATACACAGGAGAATATAGAAGACAAAAGAGAGTGAACTTCCATTGAGAGCCAGAATGCTAGATCTCATCTAAGGGGAAACTCCCTAAAATCTCTAATGTCCAATATTAAGAACAAAGACTAAGGGACATGATGTAGATTTCTCTTCTCTCAAGTCTTCCCAGAGTATTTTCTTTCAGAAACCTCAAACAGAGTTGGCCTCTTCAATCTCAAAGTTGGAAGCTAGAAGTGCCCAAAGCAACTAGCAACTTTAAAGAGTCTCCAAGAAGACTCAATAAGGCTGGAGCCTTCACAAAAATCTTGCTAACTCCACTTTATCCCTTCCCCAAGGCTGGGCATTTATCTGCACCACCTTGGCAAATCATTTGGCTATAGTAATTATCTCCAGTAAAATGGTTTTGGAGTCAGATAAAATGAGTTCAAGTGTTGCACTTTCTAGTTCTGTGATATTGGGCAAATTACTTAACCTCGAGATGCTTCATTTCTTTATCTGTAAAATGAAAGGGTTGAACTAGACCTCTGTGGTCTTTTCCATTTATCCTTATGATACCATGTTTGTAATAAGTTAGAAATTTCCCCAATAGTCCGTGTATTTATTAAACACTATTTCATCTACCATCTATGCTCTCTCTCGTTCTGTCAATTTGACAGTCATGTCTTTTGCAGAGTAATATGTGACTTCCTGTATTAGCCTTTCAGTATCTTGTTGAAAGATGGTAGTTGGGAAGACGAAACAGTTACACACAGTGGTGTATAGTTCCTTTCAGCTCCTAAAAGCCAATTATTAAAATGTTCAGGGTAGCATTTATATTAGAACAATCAATAAATGATATAAACTAGAGTTTCATTTATTGATTTGATGACTGTTTAGATTTTAAATTATGGAAAAAGATGTTAGTAATGTAGATTTAAAGGTACTAAAATTACTTTTTTCTGGAAAGCTCATTGTTAAACATTTACTAGCATGCCCTTGATATACCTCAAATTTCCTATCTGGAGTAACATCCATAGCAGTATTCTAATAGTATGTTATATGGAAGTCCAGTTAACCTAGCTAATTAAAATCCTTTCCTTTTTAAACACTTTAAACTATCAGGAGGACTTTGACCACCATTTATCCACTTCAGATAGGCAAGCTCCAAAAAAAGTTACTAACAAGAGATGCAAATAGAGGCTTCCATTTTTGACAGAACCTATTACAAGATGATGTGGCACAAGAAGATGAACAACTTATAACTTTGAGGAAGCTGGAAATTCATGCAAATTCCATAATAGAAAGTTTTTGTGCTTCTTCTATTGATATTGTTTCCTGAGAGTGAATGGGAGCTTCAAAGATACTCTCTGGAGCAAAGTTTCATCAATAATTGTCCCCTTTCATATTCTGGTCTACCCCAGTAATTTCCCCTAAGACAAAAATTTGACCCCAAGACAACAAAGATGGAATTGCCCAGAGACATCTATTCTCCCAAGAATTTAAATACCAGAATACGCTATCTGACATTGAATTCCACAGGACAGAAACCCAGGGAAACTCCCAAATCCATACAGCTTGTTACAAAACAATCAGAATCAAAGAAAAGGTAAAAAAAAAAAAAAATTCCATAGTCCAAGGTCTTGCTCAATCCTGCATCTATAAATTGCACAGCAATTATCTGCAAAAATCTTGACCAGTCATATTAAGCCAGGATATCAGTTCAATAGAATAGGCACATAAGAGACCCCTCTGCCATTGTCTTTATTATGTTCCATGTGGATTTTTTTCATGAAAGTAGTGACTGGATCAAGTCACCCTAAAGCCTGACAACTACAAACTGAGCCTCCATCTTTGCTTGTTCCCTTTGTGTTGACAGTTCCCTTTGCTGCCCATCATTGGGTGGCAGATATAGTCCACTCTACCTACAGAAGCCCTTGTTTCTTGGATCCGCTTTTGAGTTCTTTCACAACAATAACCTATATTTATACAGCACTTAAAGTTTACAAAAATCTTTCCTTGCCACAGCCCTGAGTGGCAAATAGTACAACACATGATTAGCCCTATTTTATGGAGGAGGAAATATGTTCAGAAAGGTTAAGTGACTTTTCCACAGTCACAAAGATTATAAGTGTCAGATCTGGGACCCGAAGCCAAGTCTCCTGACTCCAAATGCCATACACTTTTCACTCTAGCTTTCATAGAGGTGTATGGGATGTTTACTTAGCTACTGACAATTTTCATTTACAAGCAATCCCTGCTTTTCAACACTTAGTATTTCAACACTTGACTCACTCAACACCATTCAATAAAGAACTATAATTCATGTCAAAACAACTTTACTCATTTCTTCCCTAATTTTAACACAGCTGGACATCCCAATGCTAACTCTGGAAGGGAAAGAAGAGTAGAGGAGTTCTGCCAGCTCTTGCTCCTTGGTGCTGGTGCTGGTGCTGGTTGTTCTAAAGGTCCTGACAAATATGCAAACAACCATTTGGTAATGATTCCTCTTTACTAAGGCAAAGGGTCTGACTCCCCCCTCCTCCTTCTAGCCTAGAAGCACACTCAGGCTCTCACTGGTATTGTTTGATGGAGGGGGAAAGCACAAAGATAAGATGAACAAGAAGGCCCATTCAAGAGGACCCTACTCTCCAATCCCTTACATCTAAAGTCCTTATGTCATACAAAGTGACTGGTCTCTATTCAAGGTAAAATTGTCAAGTAGATGTCTTTGTTATTCATTTCCTCCTTGCTCTTTGTATCTTTACCACTAGCTATCCAGAATACTTAGGCTGCCCAGAGTCTTCCAAGTCCTGCCTCCCAGAGCAGCTCAGTCTTTCTCCCTCATCAATATTTACCAGTCCTTTGTTACACAATCTCAGGGTCCTGCTCTTTGCTTACATAATAATGAGGGCTAATGGGTTTAAGGGCCACCCTTATCAGATAACATACTTTCATTATGGTGGAGTCTTCTTGAATATAATGTTCTAACTGAAAGGAGGGATGTTAATGATGGATGGAATATTCTGGGATTGAGGGATCAGCCAGAAGAGGATAAACAAAATTATGAAAGACTGGGGTCTCTGCTATTGTAGAATTGGTTGAAAGAACTAAGAAAATTTAGCATGGATAAGAAAAGATTCAGAGGAAATATGACATCTGAGTTCCAAGTATTTGAAGGAGTATCATGTGGCAAAAGGGCTAGATGTATTCTGTTTGACCAAAGAGGGAAGAATGGACTATGATGGGATGAAAAATTGCAAAGAAGAAAATTTAGGCTTTATGTCTGCAAAAAAAAAATTATTGACAATTAAAACTGTCCATAAGTAGCATGGGCTGCCATGGGACATAGTGGGCTCTTTTGGTGATCTCTAAGGAGAGTCTGGATGTCCATTTGTCAGGAATATTACAATAGGGATTACTTTAAAGTTATGGGTTGCACAAGGCTGCTGGTATCCCTTGTAACTGAAGGTTTATTGGTTTTTTTTAGAAATTTTGAGAGAACTAGGTTTACCAATGCTCTTGTTGGTGGCCCTGTTCCAGTGACCCCCTCACCTCCGCCCCCCCCCCCAGCTAGCTCCACACTTGGCTATTGTGATTTTTTTTGTAATAAAAGAAGTATATCAGAGTGTTCCTGGGCAAACCCAGATTTCTTAACATGGATGCATTCTGTGTCCCCTACAACATAGGTAAAGGACCTTCTGATATTAGGGTACAGGCTTCCTCAGACACCCTAACCTCCCCAGATTTTATAGAGTACTTAAAAGACTTAATTTTTCCTTACATTCATGAAGGTGACTTTAAGGCTTTCCAGCCTCTCCCCCACTTCATTCTTGATGAGCACAGATCAGCACATCCCAGCTTGCTCCTGACAAACATCTACTTTATGTTCCAGATATCTGATTGTCCTCTAAAGTAGACAATTCACTCCCTTTTTGTCTTAGAGGCATAGGACATAACCACATGACCCATTCCGGGTTCCAAAGACCCAGCAATGTGCCATCATCATTCTCTGGTCAGGTAAACACTGTTGTCAAAAGGGTATATAAAGCCAGGAAAACATCTCCTTTAAGAGACAGTGTTCCACCTGCCCTGTCTGCTGGCCAGTTTCTAAATAAATAAATTTCTCTTTTTATTTTTAAGCTAAGTTTTGGAGTCTTGAATTCTTGCAAAGGGTGCCTCTTCTGAACCTGGGATTCATCTCAAGTTCCCGCACAACACTTCCTTTAATTGTCTTGTTCTTGTTGTTATCTCATCCTTTATTTTCCAAGAGGACCGATGACATCACAGGGTGATGTCTTGACTGGCAGGCAGAATTGCCCAAAACAAGGGGGCACTCTGTTTCCTTTGCCACATCGGTGGGGGTAGCTTTCATTGATTGACCAAATAGACGAAAAAGATCGCATCTTTAAAACTCACCAGACTGAGACAGGTGACTGCTTTCTGATTCATGCTCCTGCATCCAGAGGGTAAAGATCACAGTGCATACACAGCATCAGCACTATGGACTGAGCTGAGAATGGGAATACTTCTCCCTTTCTCTTTTTAGTCCAGATCTGAGAAATGAGCTTGGGGATGTTTATTTCTAAACTATGTTATTTGTTCTCCATTTCAGGGACCAGCAGTGATTCCTAACTGGGATTTCCAGCCATGGCAACCTTGGAATCAGGATTAAAAATATGATGGTGCCACCAAACTCACCCCACAAGGAAACCTAAAGAAGCCAGGGTGTCTGAAGTGTATTTTGGAAATGAGACTATGTTCTAGAGGAATTAACCCAAGATATAAAATAATATGGAGGACGGGAATAGGGTAGGGCAGTAAGTAAGCCCCTCATGTTGGGGAGTAAGTTTATATGTTTGTAATTATGTATTCTGGCATAGACATTGCTTTGTAAAAACTAATCTGCCTGTTAGTAGCTAAATGGAACTGGAGTGGAGGACACTCTCTACACTTGTGGGAACTGTAGTGGGAGCTGAAGCCATTTGCAAAGAATCTAAACATGCTACAACCTCTTTAATCTATACTGAGAAACCCAGATGAGTGATGAAATGTAGCATATCTGACTGTCAAGCAATGAGGAGCAAAGACAACCAAAGTTAAAGAGTTGAGTGAAATCAACTTGGTGAATAATACAGCAATACCGTAATCCATTTCTCTATCATGAAGAAAACTTTAAGTTCGTTCATTCAATTAAAAAAATTAAGAATCTAATAATTGTGATGTACTAGGGCTGGAAAGCTACATATGAAAGGCTACATAGTATAGGAGTTTAGTCTAATCATTGAATAAACCTGACATTATAACCATAATTCAAAGTAGAGTATGTGTGTAAGAGAAATCAAGCAAAGAGAGATGAAATATTGAAGAAGGAGAAATCCTTCTTAGTTGAGGAGAATAGGGAAGGCTTCTTGGATGGTATAACACTGAACAAAGCACTGAAGGAAGAGAAAATGGCCAATCGAGGTGTAAAGGGAGTGTGTTTCAGTCACAAGGATTGACCTAGACACGTGCCAAGAGGTGGGAGGAAACAGGCTAAAAGCTGGCATAGCTAGTCATTCAGTTTGGGCGAAAGTTTATGAAAAAGAGAAATACTGTAAAATCAATTTTGGAAAGTTGTGGCAGATTGTGGAAGACTTCAGATGACAAAAATGACAAAATTGACAAAAATTTTGTTCCATAGACAATAGGGAGCTACAGCATGTCTTTGAGCAGAGAACGTAACATATTCAAATTTTGGTGCTGAGAAACTTGTTTGGGAGACAATTTAAGGAGATTTGTGAGGACAGAAAGTGATCATTAAGAAATTAAAACCATTGTGAGAATTAATTAAGAATTAAGCTGTCAGTGAGAGTGGAAAGGAGGGGACAAATATGAGAGATATTTCATGATTGAAATGAACAATTTACTAGCTGTTGGAAATGTTAGGAAAAGAAAAAAAAAAACAAAGATAACTCCTAGGTTCCAATATTGGGTATGTGGGAGAATCTGGATACCATCATTTATGACTGGAAAGATAAAATAAGGGGATAAGGGTAGGGAAGAAAATAGTGAATTCTGTTTGTGACATTTAATTTTGTTACATACATGGCAGGACATCAGGTCATTATCCTTCAAAAGCCCCTATATTACACTTACAATGCAAAAGCATATATAGATAGAAGCTTTCAGGTTGAGTTGAATATAATAGAATGAGTCAAAAAACAAAATAAAATTGGATGGAAAGGAATAAAACAGAATAATTATGAGAGGCATGAATGAAAGAAAAGAAAGGAAGAGATGAGGGGCTGGTTGGTAATGCCAGTACCTTATTCTTGTCAGGTCTGAATAAAAGAGGGAATCATACATACAAATAGAAGGATAAAATTTTTCTTAAGCTTATAAAGAGATAGGAGGGTGAAGGAAAAATTAAGAGAGGGATTCTTAGAAAGGTGTCTAGATTAAGAAAAAGAAGGTAAGAGAATAAGATAAGGGAGAGAATATTAGAGAACTTTCATATTTAGAAATGGGAGGTTACGGTAAGGAATAAGGAAGAGTCCCTTAGAAGGGTGAATAATTTTTTTTAAAGCAAAGAAAAAGAAACTTTAATAGAGGGCTTGGGAGATAGCATGACATTTCTAGTATCAAATAACTGGTTTGCCAGTTCCTGAGTCATCACTCACCATCTCAGAGAAGTTGTTGTGTATATTTTGGCTGTTTAGAGCACTAGTAATCATCTTTATGGAGGCTATTCCAAATATTAGGGAACATGGTATGAGAAAATGAATCTCATTACAAATGGGTTAAGGACTAGAGTATATTGGACCTTGATTTTGTTGATATAGGAAATCATTGGATGAGGAAATTCTCTCTAATGAAAGTTGGCACTTTCTCAACAATGAAGCAAATTGCCAAGAGTTTTACATCTGGCATGCCTCAGAGATGAGACTTGAACCCAGGTCTTCTTGGCTCTAAGACTGGCTGTACCACATGGCCTCATCATTGCAAGAGTGACCTGGAATTTATTTTTTGAGTTCATGCTTATATTCCCCTTTGTCCTACTTGGGTCCCAACTGACATCACACAGTAGGTATTCATTTTTATATCAGGATTTTTATATTAAGGAGGAAGTAGATAGACATTCTCTAAAAATACCAGTGATGCTTGTTTCGGAGAACAATCAGCTAGACATTCTTATGCCAGAAAATTAAGATAAGCCCACATTTTGGGTGCTGCCACTGAAATTTTCACTTCATTTCCTTTATAGGCAGATTTAATCTAAATATGCAATAAAGTCAGTTCCCCAAGTCAATTACCTTCCTCTCCATCACACCTTGGATTTGATCCAACAACTAGCATTTATTCAGCACCTATTAAGTAAAAGACCCTGCTTTAGGTTCTAAGGGTACAATGACATGAGAAATAGCTACTGCCCTCAAAAAATTTACATTCTACCAAGTCCAGAGGCAATCCTACTAGCTTTCTTCTCTCACTAAATTCTTTATTTACTAATATTCCAGGATGTGCTTGGTGGGGGTGGTGGGGAGAGGGGGGACAGGACCAGTGTGATTTCAAGAATGTTGCAAAGGTAGCAATCAAAAACCCATAATGAAGAGGAATCATTTCCAGAAACTTGACTGTTTTCAGTCAGAACAACATGAGGAATTAAAGTTTATTAATAATAGCTGGCATTTATATAGACCATTTAAGGCATATTCTTTGTACAGACAGTATTTCTTTTGATCCCCCTGCCCCATTTCCCTGAGCTATAGGTACTAGAAGTACTCTTTTCTTCATTTTATAGATAAGGAAACCCATCTCTCCCAACTCTAGGTCCTACATGTGTCACCAATGCTCAATAATCTCTCGACTACAATGGTTAACATGTATTTCCAAAGCTTCTAATTATTGTCCTCATATTTTCTCCCCTTTCTACAAATTGTATCTTATCTCCTCTAATTTATTATGTTTAGTGGAAGGGTTCAGGAGATGGCAGGTATCATGAGTCTAGAGACGACAGTTAAAGTTTAACACTTAAGGAAGGTAGTGGGGCAGCTCCAAAGTACTTTTGTGACTAAGAAGTACTTCACATAAGAAAGCTGATCCCTAGGTCTATCTTTCCTCTCTGCTGTCTTCACCTCTAATTTCATAAATTCTCACTCTATTGCTTGTTAGGCATTACTTTTAATCATTTGTCCTTTAGTCTCTTTGGGGATGAGGGAGAATATTATGAAAAGGCTCTCAATATAAGAAGCAAGCATTTCTTATATGTGCTTCTAAAATGAAGTGTGCTAGCCTATTAGACAACTTGAATTATCAAAGAAATATTTTACACAGACAGGAAAAAAATGAACAGGAAATGAGAAGATTTGGTTTCTAGTCCCATCTCAGACATCTAGAAGAATGGCTTTGACCAATTCCTTTAAACTCTCGGGGTTTTATTTTTCTTCATTTCTGGACAAGGAACACAGGATTAGAACAGTGGTGTGAAATTCAAATGGAAAAAAGACAATAAAACCATTTATAAGGACCTCTGTGGGCTACATATTGACTTAGAAAACTATATGTTAATAATATTTATGTTTTATTGTGTTTTTATTTATTTCATTAAATATTTCTTGGTTGCATTTCAATCTGATTCACTCTGTCCCAAATGATTATTAAGATCCCTTCCAGCTCTAACTTTCTTTAAATTAGTATCTCTATATTAACTATACACAGAACTTGGGGGTCTCTTCATCCTGGCACACCATTCTGCCATGTCATATTCCTTTGAGGAATTCCCCCCACAGCCTGCTTTTTGGGAAGAGGACCAGGCTAATGTTTATTATTCTTCTTGCTCTGTTTAGGATTTTTTAGACCATAGCAGGACTATTTTCTTCCTCTATTAAAAAACAACCTCCTTGGTGACAGGTTCTCTCTCTCTCTCTCTCTCTCTCTCTCTCTCTCTCTCTCTCTCTCTCTCTCTCTTTTTCCCTTTTATTCGTATCCCACCCAGGGCTTAGCTGGCTGCCTGGCACAGAATAAGAATTTGGTAAATACTTGTTGCCTTGCATTGCCTTGACATAGTTTAGGAAGGGATTTTAGTGGTCATTGTGGTCACCAACCTTATTCTCTCCCATTTTACAGATGTAGAAACATGTGCAGAAAGACTAAATAATTTTTTAATGTCTGAGAGTAAACACCAAAACTAGAATTAGAACCCGGAGCCACATGTTCCACACATAATAATATTCTTTTTACTCCATTTGTTGTTTTTCAGTTATTTTCAGTTGTGTTCAGTCCTTCCTGACCCCAATTGGGGTTTTTCTTAACAAAGGTGCTGGAGGATTTGTCATTTCTTTCTCCAGTTCATTTTACAAATGAGAAACTGAGGCAAACAAGCTTAAGTGACTTGCCTAGAGTCACAGAGCTAGTATTTGAGGCGAGTTTTGAACCTAGGAAGATGAGTCTTTCTGTCTCTGGGCCAAGAACTCTATCTACTATGCTACTTAGCTGTCCTTTTACTCCACTAGACAGTCTAATATTTATTTCACTGATAGTGTTATGACAAGAAAGAACAGATATTTGAGTATAGAGTATAAAGGCACAGGTATCTCCTCAATAATTTTCTTTAATGGATCCTGAAGATTCAATCTATACACTACACTGCGTTTAAAGGAAGGTACTTCAGATTACTGTACCTATTATTTAAGAGAAAATATGTTATTTTGCCTATGCTTTTAATATATTATGCAATAGTGTCCTATCCTTTATTTATCTCTTACTCTCATTAATTTATATAAACTGCTTAGATCACACATAATTTAAAATGAAATGGAAAAGAACTTCCGCATGCTAACAAATTTGTTTTTCATCATATATATAGCCACCAATCTTGAACAACTTTTCTCATCTTATTGACTTTTTGTTTTATAAGAGAAAAATTAGCTCCTGTAAGAATTGAAAAAGATTATCTAAGCAGAGATAATTAAAGAACATACGAATTTGTTTATTAACATACCACACATCTGCATCATATTCTACAGTCTACCAAATTCTTCCATATTCCTTTTTGACATTACATCTCTTACCATTTGAGACTTTGTACAAATTATTCCCCCGTATCTGGAAAGCACTCCCCACCACCTCCATCTGAGGATCATCATACACAATCATGACTTTATAGTTAGAAGGCACTTCATTGAACCTATTGATAATACAGATGAAGAAACTGTATTCCTCAAAGGTTAAGTGATTTGGATTCCAAAGGTGAGATTCAAACCCAGATCTTCCTAACTAGAAGTCTAACATCTACTTCCTTCAAAGCATAGTTCATGTGTCATCTACACCAGTCCCTTCATGTTCCCCTCAGTTAATAATATTCTGTTCCTCTTGAAATCCTTTCTGTATTATTTTTTATATGCTTTGTATTTTCTTGCTGGTATAAATATCGCATCCTCCCCATTCCCCGATAGAATATAAGCTCCTTGAGGGAAAAGAATGTTTTGGTTTTTTCATTATATCACCAGCACCAAGCATAGTACCTTGAACAACTAATCTATGACCAAGCCTTGCATGCTGAAAGCTCTTGATAAATGCATGCATTTTTTAAAATGCTGAATTGAATTATTCTCACAATAGCACTGTGAGGAAAGCTGGGAAGATATTGGTATCCCCGTTATCTTTCAACTGAGATTCAGAGAGTGTAAATGCCTTATTTAGTCATGCACTTGGTAGGGGACAGAGCCAAAAATCAGACTCAGGACTTCCCTTTCACTCCATCAATGTTCTTTCCACTACGCAACAGTTATACACACACACACACACACACACACACACACACACACACACACACACATTTATATATATATATATATATATATATATATATATATAAATGTGTGTGTATCTGTGCATTTATGTGTATGAAAACTACTATGTGTATCACTAATATGTGAATCTTCAAAAAGAAACCTACAAATTTTTTTGAATTTCTCTGTGGGTAGAAGGCAGACCCAACCTAATAATTGATCTGTCCTGTCAGATAAGAATACCATGAGGAGAGCAATTACACTAAGACCAAATTATACTGTTCAATTACTCAGGTGAATCAATCCACCTCAACATGTCAAAGCATAAAAAAATGTTTTAAAAAAGACAGGCAACATACTAAATTTCCCTACCCATTACCCAGAAGGAAGTACTGTTCGAAGAGTAAAATGTCATTCTGTCAATATCTGCAAGGCTACTAAGGTTCTCCCATCCCATCCATCACATCGCTTCCCACTTCTCCCTCAAATATGTCCTTACAATATAATATATTCATTGTGCATCTTGTCCCAAAGGATTTTGAATTCATGAGAAAATGGGCCAGTAGTAAAATAAATACATGAAAGGTTCTTTCATTGTGCCCCACATTTATAAGCCCATAATATCCTACTCATACCTTTGCTTTTACCCTTAATTCTATTTGCTATACAGCATCTATAGTATAGATGGTACTTCAAAATGTTTAATCTACCATGCATTCAATTTACAAAAAACAAAGAAAAGTTATCTGCCCATTCAGACTTCCATGTGCTACAATCCCCTGTGAATTAATTAAGGAGAGAACAGAAGTAAATAGTAGAAAACATACTGGTTTTGGAGTCAAGGGACCTAGATTCAAATCCTAGCTCAGACATTTTCCTAGCTGTCTATCCTTGAGAAAGTCAATTCTTCTCTCTTGACTTTAATCTTTTCACATGCAAAATAAGGGGGTTTCAATTGTGTGATCTTTAATTATACTTAGCATTCTAAGACCTATGAATCTAGGAAGGATCAAGGTGGGACAGAAGGAAGAATCACACTTAACATGGTGCATACAGCCTTCTTTTTGTATTTGTCTTATGGAAATTAGTCTCTATATAGTCTCCCCATCTTGGACCTCCTTCCATTTTAATCGAATCTCTGCTGTGCAGTGATTTTCCTAAAGCCATCAATAAATCATCAGTAAATTCCAATGGTTCCCTATTTCTTCCAGGATCAAATATTTAGTCTTTAAGATCCTTCACAATTTGAATCCTTTCTATCTTTCTGTTTTCTTATACTTATTCCCCTCCAGATACTCCAGAATTCAGCTATTGTGTTATTGGAAATTTGGGGGTCCTTGAACTACATTTCCCATGAGTCCACTGACTTCCTGTCTTACATGATGATGTAGAAGTTATGTAATGATGTGGACAGAAGGATAAAATCGAGTGGTTGGACTTGCACTTTCTCTTGGCTCTCTATCCACTATGGAGGTGGCAGGCAAGGGCATGTTTCTTTTAAACTGACTTAGCTAGCATGGCACGTGGCTTCATTTCCTAATGGCTATTAATAAATCTATAAAAAACTTAATATTTTTAAAGCTATCTTTTTTATTAATTGTATTTCTTACATTATAATGGCCCATTGTTATTCCTTGAAAATAATATTTCATCTTCCAATTCTGAGTGTTTGCATCGATACCTTCCAGACTTGAAATTCTCTCTCCTCACCTCTGTCTTTTAGATTCCCTTGTTTTCTTTAAGGCATCCCTCAAATCGCATTTTCTTAGGGAGGCATTTCCCACTTTCCATCTCTGTTCATTCCCAATATCTTCTCTCTTAAGATTACCTTTCATCTAATGTGAGTTTCTTGAACTGTTTTTGCCTCTCTATATATTCCTAGTGCTTAGTATGGTGCCTAACTCTTAGGAAGTGCTTAATAAATGCTTGGGTATATAGTAGTAAAGGATTCCAAAGAATATAATCTGATAAATGCCATGCTTGAATTCAGAGGACCTTTGTTAGTACTCTAGGCCTCTTATTTCCTGGGTGAGCCTGGACAAGTCACTTAACTACGATGACTTTCTTTTTAAAAAGGGGCCATAATAATACATGTGCTAGCGACCCCACCGTGTTTTCATGGGGAAAGTGCTTTCTAGACCACTAAGTAGTCTATTAATACGCCCTGTTATTATTCAGTTTAAATGTAAGTTTTCCAGAAGAATATGTCTAGTGAATTGGCACTTCCAACCTCACTATTAAATTCCCTGGTTGGACAAACCAATGCAGCACTCAATTATTTCTTTCTAGCAGCAGAAATATGATCCTTGAATGTTGAAATTCCCCAAATTCTTTATTTGGTTGAATCACTTTAGAGAAGCAATTTACATAATTTTACATTTTCCTTAGAAGGAAACTTGAGTAGAAATATGCTTTATCTTAAAGATTTGTCAGTCAAATACCCATTTGAAGAGTTGTGTTGTTATTCAGATTTTGTATTCCTGATAATATAATAACTGGCATTTACATAACAATAATAGCCAGAATTCTGTAGAGCTTTAAGGTTGGAAAAATTCTTTATACATGTGATCTCATTACATCTTTACAATAACCATGTAAGATAGTTGTTTTTAAAGTTTCCATTTTATAGATGAAGAAATGAGAATTAGTGAGATCAGATACTTATCAACTATGTGACCCTGGACAAGTCATTCAACTGTAAAATGATCTGGAGGAGGACATGGCAAACCATCCCATATCTTTGCCAAAAACAAACAACAACAACAAATGGGGTCACGAAGAGTCAGACACAACTGAACAACAAAGTAATTTACTTGTATTATCTCATTTGATCCTTATCATCATGAGTTACTGCAGTTATTTTTATACCCATCATACAGAAGATGAAAATGAGGCACAGAAAATTAAATGACTGGACCACAGATATGCACCTGCAATGTCTGAAGGGTAGTATTCTAACATGGGTTTTCCTGACTGAAGTTGAATAGTCTGTCTTCATTGCCATGATTCCTGACTATAGGGAATTGGAACTAAATTTGTGATTTCATCATCACAGGGAATTACTAGATGAGGAAACTCTTTTTCTTTTGTAGGTTGGCAAATCTCTTTGACTTAGAGTCTTAGAGCTACAAATGACAGAAGTGTTGAATAATAGCCCAAACGGTGGCAATACTGAGTGCAACCTTAACCAGATTAAAATGTAATTGGGAAAAATTTAATGAAATTAAAAAAATACAATAGAACACAGATAATGTTAACATGATTTTCTAAATCAATATGCACTCTCAAGAATCCTTTTTTTCTATTTGTTTTTCTATTTCATTGATACCATTGGCCAAGGGCACTGACATGTTATGTCTCTTGTTCAGTGTTGCCTAGTTCTTTTGCATTAGACTTGCAACCTAAACCCAGGTCTACCTGGCTCCAAGACCAATTATATCTTCACTATATCACTTAAACTCTGTTTGGCACAATTTTTTCATCTGTAAAGTCATGATAATAATATCTACCTCCCAGAACTACTGTGAGAATAAAGAGAAATAATATTTCTAAAGTGTTTCTTGCAGTGCTTAGGACAAAGTAAACACTAGATAACTGTTAGTTATTATTCTTACTGTTAATTTTTGCTTCTCATGCCTCAGCCTCTTCATATCATAATAATACCATTCTTCATGATACATAAGAAATATATGAGGAGTTTCATAGATGACAAGACAACTCAATTTTGAAAAATTTTATTTTTAAGTTATGTTAAATAATCTAGTTGATAGGCTACTTTTTAATTAATTAATAAAATAAATATTTTATAAGAAAAGTGATTTGGACAAATGTTTCTAAAATGCAATTGAAAAGAATCCAGATCAGATGAAATTTCACACGCCTCTTCTGGAACTGTGCCCTTTATTTTGGAATTTAATTTTCTCTAGTAATAATAAAAGGAATCTTGTTATTCTAAACATTTTTTGGAATTAACTGGAAAGTCTAACCAGCTGCCTTCATTTGTAGTGGCTGTTAAACTTTGTAAGTTGTTCACCACCATTTTTCTCACTTTTTATATTCTTCAATCACTGCCAGTTTCCATGTGCTTTCTAGGCAGTTGAAAGTAAAGGTAGAAGACTTCTCTTTTATTCCAGTCATTACAAGTTCATGTATCAAATGGAAAAGGTATCCTCCCCAGGGATAAAATGCAATTCCCCCTACCAGGACCTTGGAATACCCTACAGTTTTAGTGGGGGGAAAGGTGTAGTAAGAGATAATTGGTCTTGTAATTGTGAGAGTGTAGCATCTTTTTGTTCAGTGAATTCTGTTTTCTCTATTAATTTCATTAATGTTAGTATTAATTAATCACAATAATAACTCAGTTTTACATGGTGCTTTAAGGCTGAAAAAAATCTTTCTAAGACCCTTTGAGGTAAGCAATGCAAATAGTTATTAGTTCCGCCTTGACATGAGGAAACTGAAGTTTGGAGAGGTTGTAACTAACTCTAGTTGACACGGCTATTTAAGTATCACAGCACAGTTGGACAAACCCAGATCTTTCAGCTTGAAGATCAGTGTTCTTTCAATTACAGCAAAAGTAAGATGATGAAAATCTTCAATTGACATTGAAAGGCCTCCACAATCTGACTCTCACCTATCTTTCCAGTTTTATTTCATTCTACTCCCCTTTACAAACTCTCCATTCCTGTCAAATTGGTCTGCTAACTGCTTCCTGTACATGAGATTACATGTCCCACTTTCATGTCTTTGCACAAATGGTCTCTTATTTCTGCAATCCATTCTCTCCTCATTCCTGCTTATAGAATTCCTAAGTTCCTCCAAAATATAGATTAGGTTCCCCAGTACCTCCATTCCCTCTTCACCCCATCCCTCTAGTCATTCTGTCTCTGTCTTTCTGTCTTAATTTCTTTCTGCTCTTTCTTAATTTCTTTGTCTTTCTCAATTTTCTTCTTTCTGTCTTTCTTAATTTTTTCTGTCTGCTTTTTTCTTTTTTTTCTTTGTCTTTCTTTCATTCTTTCTTTTATGTCATAATAAATAGAAAACTGGCCTCAGAGCCAGGAAGACCCAAATTCAAATTCTGTCCCTGGCACTTATCGGCTTTGAAACCTGGGAAATTGTTTAATGTCTTATTTGTCTTTATCTCTAAAGCAATAAATTGTAAAGTTCCAGTCTGCATTGGAATTGGGAGTTTTCTCATTTTTGAGAGATTCCTATATCAATAAAATAACAATGTTCCTATTCCTACAATTTATTTTTTACTTAATTCATGTGTATTATATCCTTTCTCTCAAGATAATGTAAGCTCCCAGAGGGCAAGAATCATTTCATTTTTGCTTTTGTTTTCCTAGTACCTAAAAACCTGTTACATAGAAAAAAAAATTTAATCCTCCTTTGCTGAATTTGAATGCCTAAAAATGTCCATATAGAAGTCAAATCTAAAGACCGTCAGAGACACATCCTGATATAAAAACAAAACAAACAAAACAAAACAAAAACTTCTTATTTCTATACTTTATCCTTTATTGTGTTCATTTTGAAAATAAACATTATTCACAGTGAAATATATGTAAAGTCCTTTCACTTGAATGAAAGAAATATAGGACAATATACTAGATGGAGGAGTGTACTGAGAGTCAGAAGCCCAGAATTTGCATCCTGACCACTGGTTTTTAGTTGTCTGACTTCAGACAAGTCTTTTAGTGTCTCTGTATCTTTCCACATCTGTAAATAGGCATAATCATTGTGAATCCAATAAGATAAGATTTGTGAATGTACTTTCAAAAGAGTATTATTTTTTGACATTGTTTAGGAAGATGAAGTTAGAGACTATTTAGTTATATTTTCTACAGATCTTTGATTTTTCCCAAATTAGCTTACCAGAAAAGAAATGGATGCCTTGGTATTCAGTGCTTTGTAATTGAGAGGGGAAGAGAGGGGAGTTTTTACTCTTACATTAATATATTTGTCAGAGAAATATGAAGACATAACAGATCTTTTTAATGCTCTGTGTATTTTGGGGTAGGATAGATACAAACATTTTATTCTGAATTTTATAATGTCTTTTCTGTGAATCACAGTTTTAATCTTTAAATTGTTGAAACAAATATGCTTATAATTCATGAGTCCCCCCAAAATGAAAGACATCACAAAAATTAAACAGCAAATCAACAGTGCTAACATGCCTTTCAATTTTCATGATCAGCTGTTTAACATTTTAGCTGTGTGCGTTCTTGACCAAGGAGGCTAATCATTCTTTAACTTCTATACGTTTTACAATAATTCTATCAACTAGAACTTTTTTCTAGAAAACTTTTTGACTCGTGGTTTTAATAGTGAATCTGTTTTCTCTTACATTTTGTTTTGCTATAAAACTTTTAGAAAGAGGTTAATTTCAAGTCAAAAACTTGATCTTCAAAGGCTTTTCAGAGGCCTCCTCTTTTTTAATACTTTTTGTTTCGCTTTCAGACACAAAAAGCATCCAAAACACATAGAGAATGGTAAGTCCTAAATGTTTTTCTAAACAACTATGATCTACTTGCCGCATTACAGTTGTAAATTAAGGTCTCATGTGTTGCAGAAATCAGCCTTCCATATCACAGTTCTCTTCCTTGAATGAGGCAAGAGTCAATCAGTAAATATATGTGGTCAACCTCAGATTTGCCTCACTGGGAGTTCACATGTATTTTTAACTGCCTTCAATTGTTAATGTATTCCTCAAATGAGATGCATCACCTTGAAGAATGACTTTTTGCCCTCTGGGAATACGCCAAACAAGTATTTCATTCGCTATGATAATCAGTTCTACCTTCAGCAACATATGAAACCGAAATCTAATAGGCACCAGTGATTAGGTTTTAAGACAGAGTCATGCCTGTCCACTGTGGAAATAATAAGAAAAAATACAAATAATAAGAGGAATTTGATTTCAGGATGCGTAGTTATAAATAATGGGAACCAGTCTGTTTCAAGATATGAGGATTAAATGCTTTCCCTTACTCATCATAGACTTTTCCTTTTTTTTTGCCATTAATTTTTTTATGTTAAGAAAGATTTCTTCTCACTTGTGCCACAGATACATTAAATCATTTGTTCTGTCCACTTGGTGTATGATATTCTTGAATTATTTTAAAGGGCTGATTTAAAAAAAATAAAGCATTTGCTTTCATCTTTAACGTATTTGCCACAGTAGCAATCTATATAGTACTATAGATACTTTTAATCTTGCACAGCCCTTTCACTGTCTAAATTATCCGGGATTTCTTTTTCAAAGTTAAGCTTTGCATTGGAATCATAGAATTGTATAGGACATTATGGAAAATAAGAAATCATCCCTTAAATCAGCAGCTTAGGTTGTGGACAGCAAATGATACAGTGGTTCCACTTTCTTGGAACTGAGAAGCAGACGAAAATGAAGAAAGATACCACTGACAGGGCGAGGATGATGGGAACAGGCTAGCATTATGAATGATATGTTAAGTGATTGGCTCCGATGGAATCATGGGATTGCTGCCTTTTGCAGAAGCTGATTTTCATTCGTATTGTTCACCTCATGAGGGGCTAAAATATGGGAAGAGGGAAGAGAGGACTGTGTGTACATGTGTTCCCTTTGCATGTACTTGTATACAAATATTCTGTATATGCAGGCTGTTAGAAATGAAATATTCAGAGTGGTAGAGATGAATGCCTTAATGCCAAAAACATATATCTTGTCAGCATGGTTTATTAGTTTAGGGTAAGCACTTTTTTAATATTCATGTATGCCCTCTGCATTCTTTCCTGTGAATTGAAGTATCACATTCCTTTTTATTTGATAAACCCAAAGAAATATGTATTCCCAGCTCCAGAAATAAGTGAAATAATAATTCAATTCTTCATAATAACATGTTGAAGATAATAACAAAGACTAACACCAAGGTTGTGTTATAAGCTGTTTTGATAAGCTTTATGCTATACTCTATATAATTCTCTCTTTTCTAAAATAGTAAACATCATTTGATTCATTTGGTCTTCCTATTTCTTTGTGTGGACACACCAACAATCAGCTCAGAAGAAGACTAGCTAATGAGATGAGCAATACCAGAAACATGCATACAATTAAACATACTGTTAATGTGTAAATGTTTAAGGGGTTTTTTTTTATCATTTTCACCTGCAAAGGAATTTTTCAACCTTATACAATGAACTTGTCCATATCAAAGTTTCCGCAAACACATTCTGCACATTAGCTTTAAATTGATGAGAAGGTAAATGCCTGTAACATTTGTTTTTGTAAAGTTCAGAATAAAAGAAATCGACATTAACTCTGGACATTTAAAAAAATTTTTAAAACATTTGTAATCAAAATAACAATTAGTAGCACTTCTGTGCCCTCTAATATTTAGGAGGAATCATAGGAATTAAAATCACGAATCAAAAAATCCTTTTAGGTAGCATCGTGTTGTTTCTTACATTGTTTAGTAAGCAAAAATATAGACCTAAACCTATTAAATTAGATAAACTAAGTAGCTGTAGGTTGCACACTTGAACAGAAAGACCAAGAAAAATATCTTTAATGTATGAACATGGCAAAAGACACATTTGGGGGGGAATATTTTTTTTTAATCTTTCCATTTCAAATTATTGAAACTTCACTTTCTTCATCACTTCATTGTCATCATGTGAAATACTTACTATAATGCCATCTCCCCCCCATTAAACATTTTAGCAATTTCCATAGGAGAAAATGAATTATCTTTTATGATTAATAAACACTGATAATTTCAAGTAATGAAATAACTTTTATTTGGTCTTGGACAAAGAATAGACCCAGCTGCTCCTTATTAAAAATGCTTTTCTAATTTTTTTTTGGAGGGGGGGAGACATAAGGGATCTGGCAAGATGGGAAAATGAACATCAGTGGACTCCTATAATTAGTATGCCTTCTAAATTGATGATAGAGTTATATACTTGTTAGTATTAGGGGAAGCTACAAATTTCATTTGCTAAGATACAGCCCAGCAGGCATGTTAGAGTGAGAGGGGGCCTGAGAATCCCCACTCCACCACTCAGATCACCCCCTGAGGGGAAACGCAACCCGCATTCAAATCCAACATTTTCCTATCAAGTGCTCTACTAATGGCTTTCCTATGAGACCTGAGCCTGTCAGTCACCCACTACCTATTTAGACATGTTAAAACAGAATTTGTTGTTTATTTGTATTTCATTGAAGTGAGTCTGTTTTCTCATATTGAATTTGTATCCCAACCTCAGGTTGTCAATACTACTTAGCTGGAGCTTGTGTTTGCTGTGTTTTTCTCTGCATGGAATCTAGAAAAATGGTGTCAGTCATGCCAATTTCAACCCTCCAATAAATTTGTAAGCAGCGTATTAACTAATTGTTTAAAGTCACTAATGTTAATGTCAGAGGCTACAGGATATACTTCCCTTATTGAGAGCTGGTTTGTCAAACCCACGATTCATTATATACTCCAAGCCATTGCAAAGGCAAGATTCCCATTAGGAAAAGCTGAAGGAAAAAGAAAAAAATGTCCACCACTAATAAGAAAAGAAAGCAAAGAATGGGCAAGGATAATATGCAAACCTCTGTCTTTATTCCTGTCATTTCTCTATCATCTCTAAAAGCAGAGCTGATCCCTTTAGAAGGAAATGCAAAGACACATTTGCTAGCTGTTTGACCAAGTTGTGTACGTGCGCATGGTTTTTTTTGTTGTTGTTGTTGTTGTTGTTTTGAGTGTGTGTGTGTGTGTGTGTGTGTGTGTGTGTGTGTATGTTTTCTAGAGAAGATTTTTTCCCCCTTGTGCTCACAAGCTCTAAGTTAGTTTACTTGTGTTTAAGACTAAATGTGAGCATTAAACATTCCATAAAAACAAGAACTGTTATGTTTGATATGCACTTCAAAAGCCTAAAAGGCCAAAGAAAGCCCTTCCTTAATTATTGAAGAAGTGTCTGTAAAGGAAACATGAGCAAATAGCATTCATGCTTTCATCCCCAGTAACCTTTTATTGTCCTTTTCTTCAGATGGCCAAGTCAGTATATTTAATAAAGGCAGCAGCAACCATCAAAGAAGGCAGGGCTCTAATAAATGGTCCTGATTAAAGGCCCTGACAGGGTATGAACTTTGCATAAATTTTCTTAGGGTGTCAGGCTCAGATACTGATTGAAAACTCATTAACATAATCACACATTTAGAGGAAATGCTGTAATGTATCAAAAACATTTCCCTTAGTGTAATAATTTTAAGGACATTAAAATGCAAATGATAATAAGGAGCTGTGTTTTAGTGATGTTCTGAAAGCCTGATTATTCAAATATTTAGTATGAAGTATGGGGCAGCTTTCACTGAGGCATCCACATGATTCCAGAGATTTAATCTATATTTGTACTAGAGAATCCTTTATGCCCACGTACCCTATATTTCTCATTTAGAGAAGGGCAAAACTGAACAGGAACATGAGGTCGAAACAGGAGGAAAACGGTTAAAATTCATTTTCACCCATTATATTTGGGGGCCTGAGACCAGGGTAGAAGAGGAAAGGGGAATCCTACTTCATGTAGCCAGGATCATTTTTTTCTCCAGTCAAAACCCATACACACACACACACACACACACACACACACACACACACACACACAGCAGCTATCATTTAATGGTATCCGTCTGTTTCATAAAAATAGACTGAAGAAACCTCAGTATCACTTTCTCTGTTTTTTTAAAAATTTGTGTAAAGCAGCAGAGAAAGTATCCAGTCACCCAGTCCCCACAGTGCCACTGCTTAATGCTAATTCCTAACAATAAAAGAAACACTCCCCTCCCCCCCTACACACACAAATAGCCATAATTATGTAAAGAATGACTGCTTCAGACTGATGACTTTCAATATGCTCAAGTCTAGCATACTGGTATAAGAGGCCAGAAAGGTCAACAGTAATTCATAACTGCTATAAAATTGTGTAGCATCCCAGGGCTTCTGGGGGATGCTGACATTATCACGCTTCTTCGGCTGGTTTGTATATGTAAATTTGTGATAGGAAGTGCACTGCTTTTACCGTATCGCATGCAGAGCATCAATCAGGCAGTGGAATACATCAGAGTATTTTCATTATGCCTAGTTATTTACTGCATCAGAAGAAATTACCCTGGCAAGCCAAGCGGCCTTCTCTGGGTAGCATGATACGACCAACCAGGTTTCAGCTCAGGAGTCTTGTAAACATTACAGGATTAATCTCACAATCACAATCATCAATCTTTCCTAGTCCTGCCTGGGTGCAACTGTGGAGATTGGTAACCAGGCAATGTAGATTTAAATTTAACCCTGAGCATCAAGAACTCCATGTCAGATATCTATGCACCATATTACCAAAGGGGGGGGGAACCTCTTTTCTTTTCTTTCTTTTTTTTCTTTTTCTTTTTCTTTTTTTTGTTTGTTTCTCATCCCACCCCCTTTGGCTTGGCGACTAAGGATGGAAATCTCTATCCTGCAAACCTTGGAAGTCGCAATTAATATTTTGATTTCGTCTTAGGTTCATGAGGGACGTGCCTGGTTGACGGGGAAGCATCCCCGAAAAGGACGGATTGGATAACGTCGGAAAGAACCCAGAAAAATGGCACACGCTGTTGTTTTTCCCAAACCCACGATTCCCACTGCTGCAATGTACAGCCCCAGAGGCAATCGGAGAGAGTAGAGAGACAGGACCCACCCGGGGATTCAGGTTTGGGGAACGAGTCAGCTTCGTTGGCATGGGGCCAGGCCGGGGGGGTTAAGGTCCTGTGGGGTAATAGACTTAGCCCCTAACAAATAGAGCATTAAATACAGGTTGCTGACTCACAGGATGACACTGGCATTGATTGTTGGAATGACTGCTGCCTTGCCCTTCTGCCAAACGCCAAGGGGCTGTCTCGTCTTCCTTTCTCACAGAAGGAGTTGCAAGAGAGATGGCCAGAGCAGGCTGGCTCTTGGAGCACTCTATCATTTTAAATTTAGCGACTGCATGGAACATAACCTATCCTATTTAGATAATGCAAAAGATAATGCGCCTTCATTTTTGAAAGTCAGGTGAAAACCGTGATGATAATCATCATTTTTCCATAGTCAAGAAACAATAAATATATAATGAGTGGGTCATGTATAGACTGCCTGGCAGTTTAATTTGAACTGTGACCTTTTATTATTTTTTGTCCAAAACACTTTCCACAAAACACATACCATATAGCAATTTCTATCTCTCGTCCTCTCAGTAGCTCTCTTGCCACCCCTCCCCACCTTCGTATAAAAAGCCAATAACCATAAAGATGTTCTTTCCCTTTTCTTCCAATAAGGATTTTAAATCTACCAGCTTATATTCATCCTGCATATAAAAAGTCAATAGCTATTGTACATTCTTTAGTCCCTTTAAAAAAAAAAATTATCAGCACAGGTCCTTGGCTGTTTGAATTGTGAGGGCTCCAAAGGCGGTATCTTCACGTCGTGTGTCAATTCTTTAAGAGCTATGCAATCCAATCTAGCTGATCATAGATACATACCCTCCATGATTATTGGGAATTTTTAGCCTTAAAAATATTGAAATGTGTTACATTCATATGTTCTTTTAAATCGAACGAATCAAAGGACATTAAAGAGGATCTTTTACCACATGACAGAGGGAAGTTGTGGCTCCAGAAAGATTAAATGGGGAGTGGGTAATTAACCCATTGTTTCAAAGCACTTGACCTCTTTGCCTCACTTTGTTTCATTTTGGGTTTGGAGAAGTCTTTGTGGTTTTGTGTTAGTGTTCATTCTGAGGGCCTTTTTGCTCTAGGCCAGCTTTAAAGTGACTGTGATCTCTTCATGCTTCCTTTAGAGTTTATTGAATCTAGTCCACAAACTTTTGCCTTAAATGTATGCTGTGCCTGCCTATATATATACATATATATGTGTGTGTATGTTTGTATATCTAATATACCTATGTCTAAAAGAGAGAGGTTGAGACCAAAAGACAGAGAGAAGAGAGAATGAGAGAAAAATTCTCGCTATATATTGTTATTTTTAATGGACATTCATTGTTTTTAAAAATTTGAAATGACATTAGCAGAACTAATGGAAGTCATTTTTGGACATACCTTCATTAAATTGGTAATTTTAGAAAGAATATTACAATCTACAAAAATTGCTATGGTGCGTATCTTCCCTTCACACATACCTTGTATATCACAGCTGATGGGTGTACAGCCCAAATCATGGAAGGCAAGAAAGCCAGAGTCGGTGTTTTTGTATCATTCCTTGGTTGTGTCTACAGTCACATAGTTCAGTGATTCGAGCAACTTCCTGGATCACTTGGCCGTGTCTTATGACCCCACAAGAGTTTCTACTTCACTGGGGACTTGAAGCAGTGAGTGACCACTAGAAATCCCTAGTGGATGAAGTTGGGGCAGGAACAAGGTTAACCAAGCTCTCGATGACTGCTATAGAGACAGCAATACTCTGTAGAATTGAAGGCCATGTAGCAGTGTGGTCCTACATGCCTCAAACCAGGAATTGGGCCATGAAAACAACAGAGATTTTACTATCAGTAAAATCACTTTTGGTCTGGATGAAATCCATCCTGACAATTAGAACCTCAATGGGTCCAGGGAATCAAGTCTATTTATCTATGTGGAAATCAACGTCATCAGGAATTCTCTAGAAATCTTAATTCACTACAAATTAAAATCTCTGATTGTCAAAAGACTACTATTTGTTTTTAAACTGTAAGTCTTAGTAAAATTACTGTCGTATTTGGGACAAATAAAGATGACAGCATCAATTTTGTTGTTGTTCATTTGTTTTGGTCATGTCTGACTCTTTGTGACCCAATTTGGGATTTTCTTTGCAAAGATCCTGGAGTGATTTCCTATTCCTTTTCTGCTTATTTTGCAGATGAAAAATCTGAGACAAACAGGGCTAAAAAATTTTCCCAGGGTTTCATAGCTGATAAATGTCTAAAATCAAATTTGAACTCAGATCTTCCCAACTCTAAGGCCTGGTGACATCAACAAAGATATACATACTATTTTTCTCATCCATAAAAAAGGATCATCACATTTGCATTCTAATCTAACCCAAAAAAATCCATCAAGGGGCTACTTACTTTCAAGACCCTTTGGTTGACACTAGTTAAAGTCAAAATGCAAGTGACTGCCTTCAACGAGCTTGCAGTATACTTTCTCTCTCCCAGAACCATATATAACATTTTATCCATGAAAGCTATTATCATATCTTATTATCATAATGTGAACATTCAATATTCATCATGGGTTTTAAATAGATATGACTAATTGAGAATTCCACTCTCTGTATCTCTTCTGCTCTCCCCCCAGAACCAGGTATATACGACTGACTCTGAATCAGAATGAAAACCAATGAATTTGATACCCTGATTGTTCTCTAGGCCGCCATGAGTGAAGAAAGAAGGGATTCTCATGTCCCACCATTTGCTTCTTAGAAGAGTTTTATAAAAATCGTGTGAATTTGTGCAGGTTCAACAAGTGACCTTGGGATCCATAGCTTAGGATTGTTATGAATTCTAACTGTAATTAACTTGAGCCAATTCTCTCACTTGTCAGTGCCTTACTTGTCCTTCTTTAAAATAAGCCAAATAACTACATCTCTCTTAAAAACATTAGATAAAACAAAGTAAGGCACAACATTGAGAGATTTTCCAGGGGACCTAATTTTTTTTTTATATTTTCTGATCTTTGCAAAACCAATATAGGTGGGGCAACGGGGTAGCTCAGTGGATTGAGAGCCAGACCTAGAGACGGGAGGTCCTGGGTTCAAATCCAGCCTCAGACACTTCCCAGCTGTGTGACCCTGGGCAAGTCACTTGACCCCCATTGCCTACCCTTACCACTCTTGCACTAAGAAGCCAATACACAAAAGTTAAGGGCTTAAAAACAAACAAACAAACAAAAACCAATATAGGTATTTGAAAAGTAGAATTTTCCGTTTATGGTCATTTTTGTTGTTAATATCTTATTCTAAATAATTGATTTGACTGATTAAGATACACACACACACACACACACATATACACACATGCACATACACAACACAACACTGGCTGTTCTTCCAAGAGAAATCTCTCCTTTTAGTGCCTTCCTTTGGATTAAAAAACAGTGACTGAGTGGGGTTTGTTAGGACTAGGTCATGGTTTTTATGCCTTCCTTGGTATAGCCTAAAACAAAACCATAATGCTACCTGTCTAAACAATAGTGATTTTAAAAAAGAAAAAAAAAAGAAACCTGAGTTAAACCTTCACTGCTAATTTGATACCCAGTAGATAGAAGGAAATGATGTTTGTATGAAATGGAAGTGATTTTGACTTATACATTGGAAAGAGCATTGAATCTATAATCAGAAGATAAGTGTTCAAATCTGTTTTCTGACATGTACAATCAGGGTATCCTTGAACAAATCATTTAACCTCCCAGGTCTCAGTTTCCTCATCTGTAAAATGAGGGATTTGGTCTAGAAGACTTCTAAGGTTCCTTCCAGCTCTAGATATATTGAACCTCTAAGTCAGTCAACTATTCAGCAAGCATTTTTTTAAACCCTTAATTTCTGTGTATTGGCACATAGGTGGAAGAATGATAAGGGTGGGCAATGGGGGTCAAGTGACTTGCCCAGGGTCACATAGCTGGGAAGTGTCTGAGGCTGGATTTGAACCAAGGACCTCCCATCTCTAGGCCCAACTTCAATCCACTGAGCTACCCAGCTGCCCCTCAGCAAGCATTTTTTAATGATTATGTGTCAGAGAGGGTGCTAGTGCTGGTAAGAACTCACACAAGTAGTTTTCAGGTATAAGATGGAAGCATTATAGGTTATACAGGCTCTGATATTATATTTCATAAATACATGCACATATATATATATATATATTTAGAATATATATTAATTGCAAGAAATTTAGAAACAAACATGGCTGGCAGAATAAATTACTTAAATCAATGCTAAAAATAAACACACTTTCAAAGTTTTCACTTTCAATGACATTCTTTTTTCAAATATGAAATTGTGAATTATTACATTTCGGTAAAAGTTCTCCCTAAAGTAGAAGTTTGTAGCCTTTTTTTTTAACATGTGCCTCTTAAGCAGGCTGTTGAAAACTAATCCTCTTCTCAGGATGATGTTTTTAGGTATATAAAATAAAATATGCAGTATTACTGAAGGAAGGCAATTGCATTGAAATGAGGTCATCACACAGGTTTTGTACTCCAGGTTGAGAACCTCTGCATATATCTTAACTGTATAATGTTAGAAGAGAATTGTGTGCCCTTCACTGTTTTATTAATAAATTGTATGATATTAGGCAAAATTTAAAATTTAATATAATTAAAATTTTAAAAATTTAAAATGAAATTTAAGTAAATTTTTAAAAATTAAAATTTTAATTTAATTAAAATTAAAAATTTAACAATTTAACTTAACAAATATTTCAATTAATCACATATGTAAATAAATATACATATACATATGTGATAAATATATACACATACACTTGTAGTGTTGCATTTAACCTTTTCCTAAGAAAGCTTAAACTTTATCAATGTAAGTACTCTGTGAACCAATCCATACTACAACCTTAGTAGGTGGTTTTCATAAGCTAGATGTTGTGACCAAAAAATTATGGCCCCAGATGTCTAGGGCAGGTACTCTCTGAATGTTCCTGACATGGCCCGCGGCTATCAATTATGCTCACTGTCCTTCATACTTGAAGAGGATCAAAATGACATCACTGCACTTAATAAAGGTCTGATTCGGCACAAAGAAATTTCAAATTTTATACGATATCATTTTAAGAGTAAATGAGGGAGGCAGAGAAGTATGGGAGAAAGGACATTGCATTCATTGTGAGAGGATGTGCTAACAGTTACACAATTATGCTTGAACTCGTACCTTATGTGGAAGACCTGCCAGATCTTGAACTTTGCTGGTATAACCTTCAAGAATATTCTAGGATCTTCTTCCCACCTCAATAAAGTTCTGGAGTTCAAAGTCAGTGGACATTGTTCAATTAAAGTTAGCTCATCAGATCAACCTTTATAATAACTTCACGGGATGATCTGATGAAGGTAGGCTCAGAAGGGATCTTAGAAGTATTCTATCCCAACTGTATATTTAAAGATGAGGAATCTGAGAGAGGAGGTGCAATGGAGCAATGGAAAGTGACACAAATTTGAAGACAGAGGTCCTGTGTTCAAAACCCAGTTCTACCAATTACCACCTCTGCGACCCTGTACAAAATCAACTTTTTCAGATCTCAATTCTTTCTTCTGTCACAGAAGGTATTTGGACTAGGTGAACTCTAAGATCCCTGCCTGCTCCGAATAAATGATGCTGTGAAGTGATTTATTTGAGGTCACACAGATAGTAAATGGAACACCTGGGAATCAAGCCCACATCCTCTCACACCAAAAGCATTATCCTTTCCTGCAAACCCCTCCACCTTCCTAGATTACTCTTAGAGTGGCAGAGTGGGAAATTCAAAATTTCTTTGCTAACAGATCAGACCTTTATTAAATGCAGACATGGATTTGATTCCTTTTGATTCCTTTTACTTTTCCTAAGTACTAGCCCAGAGACTTTTATGTAGTAGAAGCTGAATAAATGTTTATCAAGTGAATGAAGGAGTGAGTAAACAAATGAAGTGGTAAGCTGAAAAATATGTAGAGGTCCTATTATAATATTGAATATAATACCAATTATTTGAAAAATATAAGAAATAAAAGTATACTTTAAAGGGAAAACACTCAATTTGGGCTTTTTGTCTTATAAAAGTTATTAAAATATAAATATGATGGCAATATGTTTTTCCAGAGTATTTGAAATGAGCGGTGGATTTGAATTCTGCTTCTATCATTTTCTGCTTATAGGACCTCCTTCAGGTCATTTTTAGGCCTCAGTTTCCTTGTATGTGAAATGAGGGGGGTAAATTAGATGACCTCCAAGCTCTTTTCCAATTCTATAGCTATAATGATGCCCTGATAATAATCCCTTTGGGATATCTAGAATAGTTTGGAAAGGAAAATATTTCTTGATTATGTTAATATACTTGTTACCAAATAACTACAATTTATCCGGAAATCTAAATATATGAGGTAAAGAAAATGGTGACTTTAAATGTATTCATAATTCTTTGTTAGTGCTAATTACATGCAGGTTTAATTTCTCTGACAAATTTGCATAAACTGCTTTTATTAGTTTATTAAATGCTGAATAGGTTACTATTTAAGAGGATGACATTTAACTTGTCACTTTTTTCTTTTCCTTTTTCTTTTTTCTTTTTTTTTTAGTGAATGGAACATATGAGAGCTATTCACTTTATTTGGTGATCTAAAGAAACTAGAGACAGGAGATTTCTGCCAAGCTATAGGAACTCTTCCTCTCTGGGAAATACAAAAACGCAGTAAAAACCATAAAAAGAGGACAATATCCGTCTATTAGTAAAAAGATGGTCAAATTGGAATGTGTAACTGCAAGCATTTAGTTTGTGTTTACATAATATATTTTTACAGATGCTTACATTTAATGTGATAGTTATAAAAGTCAGATTTCTAAAGAAAAAACTAAAACAAATTTGCACTGCCTTTACTATGCACATTGTGTGGCTTTGCTATTCTCGAGCAAGAGATTTGTTACATTTGATTACATTTTGCTTTGTGGTACCCTTCCCAATTGAAAAAAAGAAGAGGAAAAAAAAAGATTAAATCCTTCAACCTGTGAGGCAACTATTTTTTTTCCTTTTTGTAAAAAATGCATTTATTATTATTTTTTTTTTTTACATTTTATCTTGTAAAGCAAAATAGAATGTTTAACAACACAAACACAGTTCAGGCTAAGTTTATGAAAATTTACAGATTACCTAAAATGCTAGGAGTTAATTATAGTCTGCTTTTTCCTGGCATGTCAGCTTGATTAAATTTTGAGTTCCGAGATGAATTGGCCCAAATTCATTAGTGTTCCCCGGGTGCATATGTTGGTCAAGGTCAAACGAAGCACATTGACTGGAGTGGGAGAGAGATGGGGGGAAGGGATTCCAGAGAAGGTAGACTCTTAAAAGGTCTGGGGTTGCAGCAAGAAACTTTGATACTTTTTAACTTAATAAATCTTGACAGCCTAATCATGGCTAAGCCTTTGCAGTGTTATTGGTACAGATGGCAAAGCTAGACATATTTAAAGAGATCTCAGCAGCTAGTAGCAGGAGAGCATTGAATCCAAATGCACTGTTGGGCTCTAGGAGAAAGTGCTGGAAAGGAGGATAAAAAGCTACACAGCATTTCCATCTCTTGACATCTCCAACAGCCTCAGATACAAAATATGATAAGGCTCCTGCTGAGCTAATAAGCCCAACAAATGTCTGTGTCCGTGAAGTAGATGAAGTGGGATCAAGCAGAGGGGGCTGCTGTATGAAAATAAGCCAGCACCCAGGGTATAATAGCACTATAGAAAGCTGCAAGGTCAGGCTGATGACAGAAACACCGGTTAAGTAGAGACCCCATCAGTAAGAAAGGCTTGGCGGCAGGGGCCAAGACACATGACTATTAAAATAAAATGAACTATCTATTTTTTTTAATACCTTTCATCTAGTTTGGAAAAGAAAGGAGTGGCTTTTGTTTTTGTTGGTCTATGCCAGACGCGTCCCTTCCTTTGTTTATTTATCTTTAACTCATCAAAAGTAGGAATAAAGGGGTGCCCCGATACCCGTCCCCCAAAGAATGGGACTCCCTCCCATCCCCATAGCCGAGCACCCCCTCAGGAAACTTAGCCCCGAGAATGGGCACCCGTTTCATAGTTCTCGCTGAAATGAGGAAGACTGACTGGTGTGAGAATTCAAAGGGTACCGGACTTGGCCTCTCCCCCGATGGAGGTGTTATTCCACAACTATTTGTTTAAGATAAGATCCTATCTAAACCAGCTGCATAATGAGAACAGCGCCACGATCCACATCCACGTTTCAGTGGGCGAAGACTGTCCCATGAATCACCAACTCTTTCTCCACCTGCTTGTTCCCTTTTCCTTTGCTTTTTGTGGGTAGAACACTTCATCCTCTTGGAAAGGGGTTGGCTTGCTTTCTTTGGGGAAATAGAAGAATCGATGGAAATTGAAATGACGCTCTGGGCAGGCCTGTACCAAATGGGCAAACTGGACACGCTACTCTACAGTTGGGGTCTTCTGCTCTGGCCTCCACAGAATGGTAGTAGCCTAGCCGGGGCTTTTAGGAAAAGCCAAGGCAAGTCTTATAGAGAAAGCAGATACAAAACAGTCTAGGAAGAGTAGGAGATCACCGAGATCATTTAGGTCTAGGAGGAAAGACAAGGAAAGAGGATTTAGTTTTAAAAAAATGTGGAATTATACAATGTTAAATTATAACTGTTAAATAATACAGATATGTAATTTTACAGTTATATGTCAGTTATCTTCAATCAATCAATCAGCATTTATTATGAGCATCTACTATGGACCAGGCATTATATTCAATATTGAGGATAAAAATAAACAACAATACTTGGCCTCAAGGAGTTTTCCTTGAGCCAAAGAAACTAAATAACTTCTACTACCAACAGAATTATGGAGGAAGATAAAGAATATAAAAACTAAATATAAAAATGTAAAATGTAAATAGCTAGCATTAATAGCATCTTAAATTTTGTGAAGTCTCCTTATGAATATTTCCCCTTTGATCTTCTCAAATATATATGTAGAGGCACATATACATTTACACATATTTGTAGATGCATATATTTAAATATTTTTTTCAGAAATAGTACATGAAAAGTGAGAATAAAAAGTGCGTGGCACCTTGTAAGATTGGTACTATAATTAGACTCTCAAATACAGAGGAGGAAACTGAAACAGGTTGAGTAATTTGCCCAGGATCACAGAGCTCATGTTTCAGGTCAAATTTGAACTCGGGTCTTCCTAACTCCAGGTCCAGTGGTCTGTCCAAGCTCTCAAACACTACACAAATACTAGCTAATATTATTCCTTTAGATCATGACTTCCTTGAGAGCTGGCGATGTCTTTTATCTTTCTTCCTATCCTCAATACTTAGTACAATGCCTCATGTAGATTAGGTGCTGTGTTTCTCCACTGACTGAATACTTACTATGCCGCCTATTAACAATATAATTCCTGTCATTTAATTGACCCCATTAAATAAGTCATTAGCAACCCTAATCTTAATTTGGGGCCATACCTCCTAAACATACTCACAAGAAAATATCCTACAAGGCACTTCTATAACGATCAGCATAGCTGCATTTCTTAATCAAAGATGCAAATTTCCATATTTCCAATATGACTGTCTGGTTCTATATGTGAAAATAGAGGCTACTTATAGAAGATATCTATGCCCATAGTGCATTATATAGACTTCCTAATATCACAGACAGTCTCAAAGAAAATAAGTACCTTTCTTCAAGTTTATGAAGGAGCCTAAAACTTGCACTTTGAAATAATGCATTGAAATCTCTCCTTTTTCAGAATAAGAAATGGTTTTGCATAATCTTCATTTTTTTTATTTGAGAAATAATTAGACTATGCTTGAAATTTCAAGAGTATGTCAAATTGCTACATTAATTCTTAACGGATCATGTCAATTTCATAATATCTGTGAAGGCTTGTTAAAAAGGTGCAAAACGTTTTAAACACCATGTGAGTTGGTTCATTAAACATGTAAGAAAGCTTTGAAAATTTGACAGCATAACCATGAAAGATCAGATTAGGCACACCTCTAGGATTTTTTTTTTTCAGTCTATCTTTGGAGTTTAAATCTTGTACAAGTGCAAATACTAATGCTAACTCCTAGAATATAGTGTCTGGGCGGAGCTCTGGAAAAGTACACCATAATCATAGCAATCTAAGCTTTAAGACTTTTCGTTTTTTCCAATTTCCACTTTAATCATTTGCAGATACTTTCCAAGTTTACCCAATGATAGAATTACAGACTTTTTCTGATTATAAAATCCCCACTGGAGAAATTGTGTGTATATATGGGGGTGGGGGCAGGGGACTGGGGGGAGGCATAACACCATCTTTTATGTTTTAGTTCAGCTACTTATTTAACTGAATAATCTAGCATCATCATGGAAGCAACTTTCAGTTCTATTTAGAAAAGAACTATTGAACAATGCCTGAAGAAGTAGTGAGCTGGAAGTGACTGTTTATCTAAGGAAACTAAAGAAAAGATTGGGTGGGAGGCTAAAGTGGATGATCTCTAAGCTTCCTCTCAACTTGAAGATTCTTGGATCATTGCATATGAAAGAGAATGTGGCTGAAAGGAAGAAAGAGATTGCAAGGAAACACATATCTTGTTTCTTTCTACTCCCAACTCTGTCATACACATTTCCTCCTAATTCTCTACATAGAGAAATGGTCTTTGCTTAAAATAGTCTTTGTTATAGACAAGTCTGGAAGAATAATCAAGGTTAGAATGGGGGAAAAGGTAGAATGACATTTTTACAGCCACCAGATTTACTGAGGAAGAAAAAGTATAACTTTGATAATTTAAGTATTAGATAAATATAATAATGGGCAATACAGAAAGTAAGCATTAGTTTAGTTCTAAGGTACTTTATGGGTTAAAAAGAAAAAGCAATGAAGCAATGACATTAAGACTTTTTGTTGTTATCATAAAGATGACAAATATATGATATTTAAAATGTTTAAAAATTAAAAAAAAGAATTTTTGAATATAATTTCTAACAACTATGTATTCATTGTATAGCTAGCTAATTTTGGATCACCCGTATCTGACTTAGAATAAATGGCTCTATTTTTCAACCCAACAATTTACCTACGTTTATTATGACTGTGAATTTGGTTCTGCTATATAGCAAGTAGGTAGAACTTCATGATGAAGCATTTCATATGGCCAAGGCATTAACAAGTTTTATATACATTAATGTTCACTTTTGGTCTTCTTATAAGTTTGTTTTTTATTTTTTAATTTCTGTACAAACACACACACACACACACACACACACACACACACACACACACACACTTTGACACATACTTCTATCCAATACATAAAACCTAGGGAAAGTCACTTAAGAAATGATAACTTTTGGGAAAGAACTTGTGACTCAGAATGAGCTCATTAGAAGAGATAGATAAGTTAACTTATTTCCACATAACAGATGTTTAATAAATTGAAATGAATTGCATCTAAAAGAAAGTTACTAGGTTTGCTCCCTATATTAACCATTTATTTTAAGATGTCTACATCTAGTCTTCACCTTTTAAAAAAATTAATTTTTATTTATTTTTCAGTTACATGTAAAAATAATTTTGACAATTGTTTTCTGACATTTTAGAATTCAGATTTTCTTCTCCCTCCCTCCTCACAGCAGTAAATAGTCTGAAATAGTGCTTTCATGCAATGCATATTTCCATATTGCTCATGTCATGATAGAAGGCATATATCATGTATACAATAAAAAGCTTATGAAGGAGAAATAAAGTGGAAGATGGCATGCTTTGATCTTCAGTCAAACTCCAACAGTTCTTTATTTGGCTATGAATAGCATTGTTTCATTACACATCCCTTGTGGATATCTTGGGAACTTACTTTGCTGATGATGATTTCATCCTTCACAGATGATCGTCACGTAATATTTCTGTTACTATGTACATTATTCTTCTGGTTCTGCTCACTTCACTTTGCATCAGTTCATATAATTAGTTCATATCTTTCCAGGTTTTTCTGAACTCATTCTGTTCCTCATTTCCCATGGTGCAATAGTATTCCATCATAATAATTTACCACAACTTGTTCATCCATTCTTCATGTGATAGACAATCCCACGGTTTCCAATACTTTGCCACTACAAAACGACCTGCTAAAAACATTTTGATACCAGTAGATCCTTTTTCCTTATCTCTGTTCTCTTTGGAATACAAACCCCAAAGTAGTATTCCTAGGCCAAAGGGTATGTATAGTTTTGTGGCCCTTTGACCATGGTTCCATATTACTCTCCAGAATGGTTGCATCCATTTACAGTTACACCAATAGTGTATTAGTGCCCCAATTTTCCCACATTCCCTCCAATATTTATAATTTTCCTTTTTGGTCATGTTAGCCAATATGATAGGTGTGCAGTAGTATCCCAGAATTATTTTAATTTGCATTTCTCTTATAGTGATTTGGAACACTTTTTCATATGACTAGAGACTGTCATATGACTATCTTCCTTTACCAACTGCCTGTTCATATCCTTTGACTATTTTCAATTGAGGAATATTTTGTATTCTTATAAATTTGACTAAGATATATATATGAGAAATGAGGCCTTTGCCAGATTCTCTTGGTATCAGATTCTTTTCACAAAATTTGTCATTTCCCTTCTACTCTCTATTGCATTGACTTTGTACAATTTTTTTTTTAATTTAATGTAATCAAAACTATTGATTTCATTTTTAAGAATATATTCTATATCTTCTTTGGTCAGTTCCATGAGTATCCTTCACCTTTAAAAATGACGACGACAACTATGATTTTATCACAAGGTAAGAGCATCCTCCATCAAGCATATCATAACTACTTATGACTTAGTAGTTAAGTCCTGAGACATACAAAGATTCAGTAACTTGCCAAGGATCACTTAGCTAGCGTCAGGAAATAGTATTTTGCCCTCAAATCTTCCTGATTCCAAGTCTAGTGAAAATAACTGAACTCAATAGCCAAATGTTCCATAAATTCAAGAATATAAGTTACTTGGAACAGTTATAGCTGACAAGAACTTGGGAAAAGTTTGGCAGAAATTGGGTTTAGTCCAACACTTTATACCATATACTGGTAAAGGCTCCAAATGAAGATGCAAGCTAAATATTAAAAGTTATACCATTTAAAAATTTGACTAGAACCATCCCAAGTAACTTTTATAACCAAATCTAGAAGTTTATTGATGAAACAAATGATAAAGATGATCATAAAAGATGCTTTTATATTCCGCTGGTAGCCTATTACTTAAATCTCATAAGAACACAAAAGAGTTTGCAAGACTGCTATTTATACATTTTATATTTTACCTTATCTCTATATCATCTCAAACCTCCTGGTACATTTCTGCTGCTTGAGTAAGACAGGCTTGTCTCTATTTGACAGCGTTTATCTTTTCTAAAATGAAGAAATTTATCATGCCATGATTAGCTTTACTTAATGAACCCTGAACCTTGATACATCTTGAATTCACAAGGTTACTTCCAAGGCTAGTGGTTGATCACCTTTTTAATAAGGGGAATACAAAGCAGAAAATCTTGCTGTAGACATGAGCAGAAGCTCACCTAGTTAAATACATGATCCATGTGGAAGCTGTGGTGAAGTGAGACCATCATGGGGAATTTATAGATAAAGTATACTAGTTGTCACATAGGAGAATCAAGGCAAAAGACCCAGGAAGACACCATTTCTTCTTTCTACTGCCAAGATATCCATACCCTTTCTACTACCACATGGCAGGAATTGACCAATAGACCTCTCACTGTCTGACTTATTAAAATATCAATTAAAAACAAAACTGAGACCCCTTATGACTAGAAGTAGTCTCCAAAGTTCCAAGAGGTTGATGTGTATCAGAAAGAGAAATTCTTAGCATATTCCATTGGATGGCCCTAATTATACTTATATGAATTGATGCAGAATGAAGAAAAACAAGAAAAACTATATGCGTAATAACTACAGCAGAAGTGGAATGGGAGAAAAACCCAAACATTGTGTGATTATAATGATGAGCTTAGATTGAGAAAGAAATTGAGAAAATACATCTCTCCTTTTTTCTATTGAAGTGAGCGAGTAGAGATATAAAAAATAACATGCTATCAGACATTTTTTATTTGAATTTTTGTTGAATTATTCTCTTTCTTTTTAAAAATTTTATAACACTAGAATCTTGATGTTAAATGTATAGGCATTGTATTCACTTTCTAAGCATTATTAGAATTTTCTTTATAAACTGGTTGAATCAATTTAGAATTATCAGTTTATTTGTTTATGTGCTTTCACAATTCCTCTAAGAATTATTTCCATCTTTTAAAATGTTTACCAATTTTCTAGGTACAAGGTGAATACTCTTGATTTTACTTTACTCTTATTATTAGTGATTCAGAAGTATCTTTTGTATGGTTCTTAGTAGTTTACAATTCTTCTTTTGGAGGGGTTTTTTTAAGTATCCTTTGGTCATTAACCTTTTGGGAGTGATTTTCAATCTTTGGCAGCTCAACAGATAAAGTACTAGATCTAGAATCAGGAAGACTTGAATTCAAGTTTGACATCAGATACCAGCAGAGCAAGTCATTTAACCTTTCTCTGCTTCAATTTCCTTATCTGTAAAAGAAGGATAATAAAATGATCTACCTCCAGAGTTGTTGCTAGTATAAAATGAGATTACATTCGTAAAATACTTTATTATAAAGTTCTATGTAAATATTAGAAATCATAATCATCATTATTATTGTTTCCCTATGTTATCTTGTATAGCAGGCAATTAACATGGATATTGGATACAAAGTTATATTTTTTCTGAATTGGAAGATTCTCTTCTTTCCTGTTTGCACTGATTTTGTTTATGCAAAACCTTTTTAATTTCATATAATCAAAATTACTAATTAATTTTTTGTTCTTATCTTTAACCTTTGTTTAGATAAAATGACACTACCTAGCCATGAATATGAACAGTTATCTGTTATTCTATTCTAATTTTTTTAATAAGAAGGGAATTAGACAGGATAGATTTGGAAATTAAAGTGATATAAAAACTGTGTTTATGTATATATATGTATAGTAGGTGTGTATTTATATTATACATATATGAGATTAGAATTTAAAACAATGACACAGTGGAAGGAAATCTTTTATTAGAAGTTATAGGACGTTGTCCTCAATGCTGTTTTATTCAATATTATAGCTATAATTTTTATAATAATATAGATGGAATATACACTAAATTTGTGCTTGTCACAAAAGCTAAGATAGATAGTTATTATGTCAGCTGACAGAAATTGCATTCAAAAGTATCAGTCCCTACTGTCCATCCATCTTCTCACTAGCCATTTTGTTGTCTAACCCTAAACTACCTTATGGGTTTTAATCCCTTTCTTAGCTGGAAGTTCTTGCTAGGACTGTCCTGATTGGTGACTACCTCTCCTAATCCTCTACTTCAGGCAGGACACAAACATATTTCATTTCACTCCTCATTCCTCAGGCACCGTCTTGCTAATTCCCCTTAGAAGCATAATTCTCTACCTCTCCCAATCTTTCCCCCTAAAATCTTCCAGTTCTGGAATCATCATCAAGTCAGTTTCATCATTGATCCTGAGATGGGGAGATCATGTCCTCTATGGCACCACACTCACCATCTCTGTAACTTTCCAGTCCCAATCTCTGACCTCCACATGTGCATTGTTTCCCCTTATTAAAATGTAAGTTCTTTGAGGGAAGGAACTGTGATTTTGTATTTGTATTCCCCAGCATTTATCATGGTGCTTAGCTCACAATAATTACCAAATAATTGCTTTTTCATTTTTTATTTCATCTTTACAGATTGGAACAAAAGGCCTGAATGATCAAGATTAAATTCAATACTGATGAAATCCTGCATTTAAGTTTAACAATAACTACACAGGGTGATGTATGAGGACACAACTCTTAGTTGTTCAAAAGGAAAAAGATCTAGGGTTTTAATTAATGGCGATTTTAACATGACTCAATAGTGTCATGCCAAAAACTAATGTGACAGATGCTTCCTTGCTGTGTGACCCTGGGCAAGTCACTTAACCTGATTGCCTAGACTTTACCACTCTATCTTAGAAGTGATACTAAGACAGAAGTTAAGAGTTTTTTTTTTTAAAAAGCTAAGTAAAGACAATAAAATGGAAAATAAAGGAAATAGCAGTCTCATCATACTTCCTTTTGGTCACATCACATCAGAATCATGTAGTAACTTTGATATAATATATTTTATAACATCAGTAACAAAATGGCCCCTGCACAGAGAAAAGTGGCCAAAACTGTGAGGGATTTGAAAATCATGTCATATGAGAAACAGGTGAAATAGCTGAGGAATTATTTTTGTTTGCTTTTTTCTAGTCTGAACATTTGATTTCATTGATGTAGGGTATTATTGGAAGGAAACTCTTTCAAGCAATGAAGGTCAGCAAATCATTTGCAACTTTTAGACACAGAATTGCCGTGTACATTGAGAGGTTAAGTGATCTACCCAGGGTGACACAGCTAGAAGGAGATAGAGGCAGTAGTGGAATATATGACGGACTATAAAATGCTAACTTTAAAGTCTCACCTGGAGTCACTATATCACATTGCCTCTCTATTCTTTAATCAAGAATGTCTAGCTTGCATCTTTAAAAGGTGGAAGAGGTAGGCGCCGGAGGACAGAAATGATGGCCAACAAGTATTTTAAGGTTCTCTATGTTCTAAGGAGACAGAATTTCTCATCTAGTCAATTAACATTCACTAAGCACCTATTTTTGTAGGTTGCAGGAATAAGTTAGGGATAGTCTGGTTTTCTAGGGTTAGTTGAAAGAAAGGAATTTTGAGAAAAGCCCTGAGAAAGGATTCTGGGTAAGAAAGGAATTGTGAGTCTACAACTGGAAATAACTGAACTTCACTTCCAAGCTGGAGGAAGGTTTTGTCTCTCTGTCTACAATTCCCATCAAGCTCAAGGATGGTTTTTCCTCTGAGAGATTCTCCCTGGAGGGTCAGGATTTTTGTGGAGAAGTCCTTGGCATCCAGGTAGAGGGTTTACTTGGAGGGAAACAATTTCCCTGAGTCCAGTTTTCATCTGCCAGTGGTCCAGCTGCCAGAATTCCTATTGGTTAAGATAATCCAAAGCTTTCCATCTATAACTTTGGTTACTTAATACAGCAGCCAAACCTAGGATTTCCCCCCTTTCTTTCTTATTAATTATTGGTAGTAAGTTTAGATTAAGTCAGAAAGTATTGAGGGGGATGAGGGGGGTAGAGATTCTTAGAGAGCATAGGGAGGATTAAGTAGGGTCCATGGGAGAAAACAAAGGCTCTCTTTCAAAAGGAGAATTAGAAGTTGGGTGGAGTTAGTTTGGATAGTTCTAGGGTCCTACCTACCAGTTTCTTTCTTCCCTTTTTAAAATAAACTTTATTTTCATAAGCCAAGGATTTTTGTGCTTCACTGGCCCTGGGGAGTTCCTAGGTGGTTTGTAACATCTAACATCCCTCTAGGACTCTTCCACAATACATGGTGTGTGCTCACAATTAGAGTAATTCAAAATTTGAATAGACCACTTTATGAAGGTGAGTTCTCTGTTCCTATAACTATTTACACAGGTCTGGATTATCACTTCTTAGGAACATTTTAGAAGGGATTCTAGCATCAGGGCAAGGTCACTGCCTAGTCTAAGATTTTATAATTTTATATCATTTTGTCCATAATTTTAAGATTTTATGTTCTAACACACACCAATTTCTTCCATTTTTAATTCTTCCAACATCCTTTCCAGTTTTAAGACTCCATGTTGCTTTTATTCAATATAACACATGAGAGCTTAATAAATCAGCATCATTCTGCAATAAAAAATGCCAACATTTAAATATCTTAAATGGACATTGTTTTTCAGAGTAGTTCCCATAGGAGGCTATATGCTATATCACTGCTGATCCGAAGGTTCAGAATATCTTGGAAACTTTTGCAATGACCTTCTGAACCACTCTAATGACCATTCATATGAGTTTAACCACACTTCATTTCTTTATCCCAACCATTATAATCTAGTTTGATCAGCCAGCTCTTTCACCCTACTTAGCTCTGAGTGACTTTGTGGCTGTCAAAGAATGAAAATCTGCTACTACTGAGAATAAATATTCAAAAGAACATGTCATGGGCTCTGAAGGCCATTCCAAAAGGAAATTCCAGAAATGTTTCTAGTAATGAGAACATTGTTGGAATAAGTTTATAGCCTCCTACGGTGACTAATTTGATGGGAATGATACTCATTTGGATATCTAAGTTCTGTTATATTTGTTAAAAGAGTAAGTCATGTTACCTCATAGTTGCATTTTCTAAGATATGTCTTGATACATACACATCTAAATTGAAGTAATTTTTTTTTCTTTTTAAAAGTCAGAAAACATACGCTTAATTGTCACATATTGCCAACTTCATCAATCTGTCAACTAAAAATAGGAGAGGTGCCTGTGGCTAAAGATACCTATTCCCCCTCTGCTTTTTGAATGTGGTGTGGCATATCCCCAATAGTTTACCTGTCATGCTGCCACACACTTGTATCGTGATTTGGGACTCACTTGTCTTTCCCTGGCCATATCATTTCAACCCTCGAGGAATTTGCACATCTCCTCATCATTAGTTATACCTCAACTCCCTGAATATCTACTGAAGTTTGGCACCCTTGCTGAAGGAAGTGTGATTGGAAGGATATTTCTGGACAGGGAAAACCTGTAGAGACTCGTGAATTCATTAGCACATTCAAGGCCTTCCTTGTAGATCCACTAGAAGGAAGCTCCCCTACTTAGGTTGTTCTGCCCCCTCACCTCACCTCAAATTCTCTAACATCTACAACAACAACTCTCAGTCAATGTTAAAAAAGAGAATACCTGCCACAGGGTAAGGATTCATTCTTTCCACATTTGCAAAGGTAGAGAGACCTCAAACCATGGTGCACTATTAACAGTAGGCTCATATTGAAATCTTCCTGGTCACAGGAAGTTACATTCTAGCTAGTTAATTAGATAGAATGTAATACAGTCAAAAATTGAGAGAACTTTAACAATATAACAGAACAGTCAGAGGTACCATAGATAAAAGTGATGACTATTTATCCAAAGATCTTAAGACTATTTTTATAATTGGAAAACCTAATTTCTTCTCAATGAATAATTTGGATCCATTTGCAAAAGCTTTTTTGTTTATTCTAGCTTGGTTTTTTTCTCCCTATCATGTTATATGTGTCTTTATAAGTATTTTACCATTATTAAATTGATGAATTGAAAAAGTCTCCTGAAATGAATCTAAGAAGATTTGTCTTTCCCCAAATTAAACTGCATTATCAAACTGCTGATTCCAAATTCAATTTTTCTATTCTGGTCTAGCAGTGTAGACATAAACTGTAATGATCTCACACAGATAGCTAATATAGTAAGTAAATTATTAACGATAATGCATGTATATAACCCTATATAGTAACAAAATGACTTACCTATATCATTTTTTCTTCAGAACAACCCTATTGAGGTTAGTTAGCATGAATAATCATGCTAATTATCATACTGAGAGAAAACATTATATAACAGAAGGAACTCTGGATTCGAAGCCAGAGACTTGGGTTTGAATCCTGGCTCTGTTATTCCCTCCCTAGGTGACTTGGACAAATGATTTAAACTTTGTAGATTTCAGTTTTCATACCTGTAAAATGAGGGAAATTGGACCAGATGGCCTCTAGATTCCCTTCCAGATCTACCACATGATTCTATAAATATCATCAACTCTTATTTTTCAAAGAAGGAAACCTAAGGCCAAAAAATGTAAGTGGTCTCACCTAGATCACATAGTTTTAAAAATAACTGTTAGGATTACACTCTATGCCTTCTAACTCAAAGACCCCATGTTCTCTCCCCACTCCACTCTCCATTACAATAACCACTTCTCTATATCAGAGAAACCCTTCATGGATAAGGCAGGTTTTCCTCCTTTTACTATAAATAAATACATATAGATAGATAGATAGATAGATGATAGATAGATAGATAGATAGATAGATAGATAGATAGATAGATAGATAGATAGATAGATAGATAGATAGATATGTAACCCTCCCATTCCACTCCTTTCACTATCTTGGTTCTTCCCAGGTTCTCACAATAGTATTACACCTTTACCCCAATCTTCTTGTCAGTCAGTCAACTCAATAAGTATTTAAAAGGACCTTCTAAGTGCTAGACACTGTGCTAAGTGCTGGAGATACAAAGAAAGATAAAAGACAGAATTTACTCTCAAAGAGCTGACAGTCTAACATGGCAGACAACATGAAAACAATTATGTACAAATTAGATCAATAGAGGATAAATTGGAAATAATCTCAGAGGGAAGATGCAGATTAAGAAAGACTGAAAAAGACTTCTTGTAAAAGGTAAGATTTTAGGTTGGAGCAGAAAGAAATCAGAAAAATCAGCAGGAAGAAAAGAGGAAGGAGAATTCTAAGCTTGAGGGAGTGCCAATAAAGCCTCTTGGAATCTGGAGATGAAGTATTTTATTCAAGGAATTGAATGTCAGTAACAAAATGTTTGGATCCCAGAGTTTGTGGTGTGAAGTAAAGTGTAGAAATGATGACCATTTCAGGCTGTGAATATGTGATGGATGCTAATCAATTTACAAGTTATGCCACTAAAGGTTCATAATGCAAATAAAAGTCAACTTCGAATGATTTTTCCCCTTCTTTCTTCACTTGTTTTAGAAAACTCTTTCCAGTACCCCAAGACTATTCTTTTGTTGGCTTAGCATCTTTTTCTTCTGCTCTCCTAAGAAGTCTATATATTCTATCAGTCCATATTTACTCCTTTATTTGACCAATAAGTCTGTTGTAATCTTGGTCCAAATTTTCTTGCCTAATCTTCCTTTTAAAAAGTTGTCCTTTTGTTTGTTTGTTTGTTTCTAGATGCAGATATGACCCCTTCTTTGATTTAATCTTTTATTAAGATAACGATATTTTAGCTTTTAAACCCAAAGCTCCCATTTATTTATGATTAGTAGCTTTTTAAATTTATTCACAACTTTCTGCTCAGGCCATCAACAAAAGAACTACAGGAAAATATCCCACATTTAAGTATGTATCTTGTAAATATTTTGACACAGCATCTAAAAACTGGAAGACCTTATCTTAATCATTTAGTTAAACCCATGAGTGGTTTCAGACTGTACAGAACATAGAATTTTTATACACTCCACTCAAAGAGAGAAGTGACAAGGTGGATAGAGTACTGGGCCTAGAGTCAGGAATTCATGAGTTCAAATGGAACTTTTGGAGTAAGTAAGGAATGGAATGCTTACTAGCTGTGTGACTCCTGAGATGCTTAACATCTGTCTGCCTCAGGTTCTTCATTTGCAAACTTAAGATAATAACACTTGACTCTAGAGGTTTATTACAAAGATAAAATAAAATGATATTTGTAAGGTGCTTTATAAACTCTAAAGTGCTATATAAATGCTAGCTATTGTTATTATTATTAGTTCATTGACTCACTGAAACAAAATAGGCTTTCTGGATCATTCTGTCTACCTCCCTGGTTTCAGAAAGTACAAAACTTAAATGGATCCCAATAGACTCATCCAAGTTCAAAAGACTTTTTGAAAGGAGGATTCTACAGTCCCATTTAGTAATATCTTTCAGGGTTTGTCAGCCTTTACTGTTAAAAGTTCTTCCTTATATCAAATCTAACTCCCTCATGCTAAAGTGCTGTATAAATTCATTTCTTATTGTTCTGTCTTGAGTGGAAAGGGAGAGAACACCTCTGAATAAATAATATTCATATACTCGCCAACCATTATTAAGCCATTCCTCAGCCTTTTATTCTCTAGACCAAATAACCCCAGTTCTTTTAACCTTTCATTGTAAGCCTGCTCTTTCAACCTTTCAATCATATCCTTATGACCTCCACTCTAAAGGAAATGCAGCTGTTCTCCCTACTCAGGGTTAAACTGGAAATAAATGGTGTTGGAACTTCCTTTAGACTGGGGGATTTAACCTCCCGAAAATTATAGAATTCTCTAAAGCTAAGGTTCTCTCTGTCTCTGTCTCTGTCTCTGTCTCTCTGTCTCTCTGTCTTGCTCTCTCTCCCCCCCTCTTTCTGTCCCAGGACTACAACATTTAAGTAGAAATTCACTCCTTTTCTAGCCAAGTGGCAATTATAGCTCTATAAACTAAAAGCACTGACCCTGTACAATTCCCTCTAACCCATAACTGCTTGACACAGCTCCTATTGAGGAGTGTCAAAGAATGAGTTTCTCATTTTCCCTCATTCATTATGTTTATAGTCTTAATACTTCTTTCAGAGCATCTAGATAGCACCATGATAGGCAGTATGGAAATACTTATATATATTTGTCAAGTGTTAGCAGAAACAAGTGACTTCAGAGCCAGTGGCAGAAGGAAAAAAAAATGAAGAACACTGTTGTTTTTTTAATAATGTTTTTGAAGGATCACATTAAATGTTAGAAAAATGGAATTCCATCTTAGAAACTGGCTTTAGGCTGTAAACATTCATTAGTTCAGGTATCACAAAAATGAATAAAGTAAAATACATAGATACCAAGATAAATATAGGAAATTATTGGTCACTTAAATTTTATATGTAGTCACTACCACAATGCAGATAGTACCACAATATTTCGTGGTATAAATGTATTAAGAAAAATATGAAAGAAACTTGTAGTTAATTTCTTTAAAGAACAATTTTAAAATCTATAGCTGTTTTCAAGAGACTACAGAGAGAAAGATTTTAATAACTTTTTTTTAAAATTAAGATTATTCCCTTACTTTTACCTACTATTATTATAAGTTCATACAGATGAAAGGGTAGTAGTGAGAGAAGCTGCAGACTGTGAATTTCTTCAAACCAATATACTATTGCCCAAGGAAGAGAAAGAGGTCTATATTATAGGAACAATATGCATTTTTGAACTTTTACCTTAAAAATCATTGATCATATGGGACAGGTTGGTTTGATTTATAAATAAAATTGAGATAGCAAATTTGATTCACAGCTCATAATAACCAATTATTTGGGCATATTTTATTTTAAATTAATTTTAGGTATTTTCATTGTGGATAATCCCTTCAACTACAAATTTGTGAAAGATAACAAACTGACCTAGAGCAGCTATTCTCAAATTTTTTTGGTCCCTTTTATACTCTTAAAAATTTTTGAGGACCACAAAGAGTTTTGTTTATAAGGGTTATATGTATAGATAGTAACCATATTCAACATTAAAACTAATTAACTTTAAATTATAAACTTATTAATTCATTAATAATAAACCCATTACATACATATAGGCATTAACAACTTATTTTTATGCAAAATAACAATTTTCCAAAACAAAAATAGCCTTAACGAGCAGCATTGTTTTATATATTTTTGTAAATCTCTTTCCTGGCTTAATGGAAGACAGATGGATTCTCATATCTGCTTCTGCATTCAATCTCTTGTGATACGTTGTGTGGTTGAAGTATATGAAGAAAATACAGCCTCACACAGATATATAGTTGGATAAGAGAGGAAGTTTAACAGGCACAAAATGTCTTAGAATTATTATGAAAATAGTTTTGACCTCACAGTAGCCTGGAAGGGTCTCAACACCCTCAGGGATCTATGAATCATACTTTGAGAACTACTGACCTAGAGAATGCTGCTGTTCTTCCAGCTCAGGGTACTGATTTCAAATGTGCCCAGGGAACATTTCAATGTCCACCAATGCTTGCTAGAAATAAAGTATAATCAAGACATGCGAAGATCAAGTTGACTTATATAAGAAGGCAATAAAATCTTTTAAACTAAGTCATCTAATTCCAGTTACAGGTCTGTATCATCTACTTATAATCCAAGCTGGTTTTGATATATGTGACTGAGCAACCCAAGAAGGAAGATTCCAGATTTTCTAATATCTTTTCTTGTATAAAGTTTTGTTAGGTAGATAAGCATGAGTTATATCACTCTTGAGATCCTTTAGATGGTAATTAAGAAAATTAGGTCAGATTTTTTTTTCTAAAACAAAATAGTAAGAGTAAAGGATTACAATTCCAGAAGCTCAGAAAATCAAACTGGTATGAGTCCCAATCACTGTGTAAAACTGTGTAATAACTGAGAGTTTACAGGCCTAGTTGACTAAGTTTGGAAAGGAAGGAATTCTACAGCCTCAGGCATCCAACAAGGAATGACTTTCCTGTGATTTTTGCCAGAATTAACCTAGGGACATTTATCACATCCTTGCATCAACATCTATTAATATTTATAGAGCGCACAGGGTGTGTTCACCTGGTGGTATTCTAGGAGCCATGAAAATTAGCATAGGCCCATGAGCTCAGGATCTGAAAGGAAGTGGGTTGTGGGCAAGTAAGAATGTTAATAAAAACTAAAAAGTGGACCCACTACATGTTGCACAATGGCTTAATCCATATACTTATATACACAGACACCAGGAATAACTTTTTAACGGTAGAGGTTGAAATGGATTAACAAAGAAGATTATGGAATTGCCATCTGTGGATTTCCTTTGGAGCAGTAAAGGGAAAAAAAATCCATCTTTGGTTAAGTTTAGTCACACTGGAGCAAGATACATCAGAGGTACCTTTACAACCTTAATATTCTGTGTTTATTACTCTGCCACTTATGAAAGCGCATGTTGACCAGCATAGAGTAGAATTTTAGAATGCCTGTGAGTGTTAAAACTTAGAGAAATTGATTGATGTGAAATAACATAATGGAATTAAGTATAGAATAACAAAAAAGAGTGTGTGGCAGAATAATGGCAGATCTTACCTCAAAACTGCTACATAGTTGATTCATGGAGACATGAAGACAGGACCACATACAGAAGACATAGTCATATTTCCTTGTATTGTTCCATTATTTCTTTTGTGATGGGACTCAGGCAGGCTGCTTTGCAAGAGAAGCTGAGGAAAATTGAATAGTTATTCTTTTTATGACTGATCTATAACAAAATAGCTCCATACATAAATATCTTTTATTAAAAAGTCAAATTTTCACAATAATTAAATTCTTTTTGGTGCAAGTTCTACACTTTGGGAAGCTGATTAGTTAATTAAAACCTTAATATTTTCATACCAATTCACTTGGACTTAATCCATTGGACTGGATATATCCCCCAAAGCCTTCCTACATGGGTGGTCCAGGCTATGTGTGTTTTGGACCAAATATGAGTACCATGGGGTCCTGCTGAACTGAATTATATGTGCACAGAAGCCTGTAGGAGTGAAGAAAGCAAAAGGGAATCGGGGGTCCTTCTCTCTGAGGCCCAAGACATTATGTCCTTATACCTGCCATATTGACTGTATAGAGCTGAAAAGAATTAACTAATAATACTTGAACCTCAAGAAAAAGCCCAGTATTGGGGTATTTATTGGATCCACTATCTCAGTGATGTCCACTGGACTTCATTAGTAGAATCAAAGTGGAAGATAGATTTGGAGGCAGAGGACACAGGGTTTTGAATCATGTCTCCATGATTTATGACTCATGTGAACTGAGGACTACACTATAATCACTCTGGACCTCAGTTTCCTCAAATGTAAAATGACCAGATATTCTCTAAGGTCCCTTCCAGCTCTAAGTCGATGATACAATGAATGTATATGTGTTGCACCCATGTTAGAATATAAGTTTCTTGAAGGAAGGAACTGTTTCACTTTTGATTTTGTATTTAGCATAGTACTCTGTATATTGTAAGATCCCAACAAATTCTTGTGCATATGGCTTTTATTGTTTTATTAAATTTTTGCCAATGATTTCCCATATATCTTCTCTAGAACATCTTTCCAATATAATGAGGTTCTTATTCTTAAAAAATAAAACAAACACACACATACATACACATAAAACATGACTACCAATGAGGATTTATTTTGTCCCATCATCAGCTAGTTATCCCTCACTCAGACTCTGTGACCAGTCCACATTTTTCTGATCATTTGTGTCTTGGACAAATCCCTAATACTACATCCTATATACATAGTTCATCACTGGGAAATATGCTTCACCATAGTTAAACCCACATGTCATCTTTCCCTTCTCTTTAGGTCACTCACAATTTAGATTCTTCAGAGACGATGTTCTATATTTCATAACCAGCCAGTATCTTTGGGAGAATATTGATATTAAAATGTATGAGTTTACACACTGGGAAAATCTTTGAAATCATGTAACAATCTGAATTTAAGAAAGAGGGATATAGCTCATTCACAGAGAGCTTCTCTTTTTATCATTTATTAATATCAAGAAAAAAATACAGTGAAGACATGTGCCAATAGCTGGTATAGCCACTTGGCTCTTTTATTTCCCTGATTTAGGGATACAGGGTAGTACTCATGACTTCAAAAAAGTGGGTCCAACCAGTCGAGTTCTTCAAATTCTGCTGAATGACCTGGAATAATCCCTAAAAATTAGGGTTTATATTGTTTTAAACTCAGAAATAAACAAAGGAACTCTTTATATTTGCAGTAATCTGGAGTGAAGAAATATTTGAAGATTTTATAAATCAATCATAAATAAGCTAGATAAGTATATAGAAATACATTTTGAGCTCAAAAGTCACATTTATTAATTCATCAGATATTAATCTATTTTCATTTATATGTCCTACTTTTGACCCTCTAGAGAAAGAGTCCGTTCAGACTGCCTCAGTTTTCCAAATGTAGACCAATATGTACTTTTTCTCCTACTGAATTCTAGCCCCAACTAATCCCTCTGCAATGTCAGAGAGAGAGAGAGAGAGAGAGAGAGAGAGAGAGAGAGAGAGAGAGAGAGAGAGAGAGAGAGAGAGAGAGAGAGAGATGGTCAGTTGTTTTTCAGTCATGTCTGATTCTTCCTGACTCCATTTGGGATTTTCTTGGCAAAGATTCTGACTTGGTTGCCATTTTCCTTCTGGGGCTTATTTTACAGATGATGAAACTGGGGCAAACGGGGTTAAGTCACCTAACCAGGTCACATAGCTAGTGTTGGAGGCCAGTTTCAAATTCAGAAAGATGAGTATTTTTGACTTCAGGCTCTGCATTCTATCCATTGTGCCACATAGCTGCTAGATGGAAGGGATTATTCATCCATTTGGATTTTCCTCTAAGGATGGCCTCTGAGGTCTCTCAAGTCTCCTTAAGGAGGTATAATGATATTCTGTGGTTTGTTACAACAAAAACAGTGTCATCCATAAACAAGAACATCTGGAGCACTTGTCCATCTATAACTGTCTCCCAGGTGGAATCTGCCTGTGCAGGACATTCTTCATGAGAGTGGCCATCATCTTTGACAAGCTTGAGTATCCCTATTTTTTGCCTTGATTGATGTTAATAATCAAAGGCCACTGAAAGGAGGTATTTCTTTGTTTACATTAATCAAGGAATATTGTATGATCTTAACATATGCAAGAGTGACAGACTCCTTTTTAAAGAAGGGCCTTTAAGACTTCATTTTCATTTCAACATCCAACATCATTCTCTGTAGTGTTTTACAAATTGGTTTCTATTCTAAACCAGTTCAGGCCTTGGCTGCCACTTCTCTCCACTTGTCAAGGAGATAAAGTGTTTCCTGGATGAGGCATTTCCTGGATTATTTTTCCCCCAGCCCCCTCATTGTAGTGACTACTTTACGTCATTAAACTTTGGCAGAAAATACCTTATTCCAACTCTTATTTTTCAGAATCTATGACTCGACAGTTTGAAGCCATTGAATTTGTGTGCAATGTCTCTCATGTTCATTAGCTTTTCCCCTCAATTTAATTTCTTACCTTTCCTCAACTGACGGTCTGATTGACTACATCCAGCTGATTTTGATAAGATTCCCATATCAGAACTAGTCATTCAATGTCTTTGGAGATAGAGTCAATTTAATTTTTTGTCATGTTGCTCAGACAAGAAGCAAGTTGTTCACTCTGATCCAAGGCCCAAAGTCACTCAGTGTTCAAACATATAGAGTTTTAGATACAAAAACCTTATGTGGCAGTAATAGGAGACATATGTGCCTGGGGAGGGGAAGAATACTTGGTTTCTTGGTCACACTAAGCCTGAGCCTACCCCCAGATTCATCCTGGGGAGTGAGCCCTTACCAGTCAAGCAGGTTTTCACTGGTTTACAATAATACATTAAAAAAAAAGTTCTGTCAGTTCAGTCGTGTCAGATTGCTTTTAATCAATGTATAATTCGTAATAACATTATTTTATGTAATTTCCAATGGCTTTAAGAGGATTTAAAAACAGTTAAGTGTTTAAATGTTGTTCCTTCAAACTCATTCCATAACAACTTTGTTTTTCAGAAACTATTTTATAGTTAGCACAGTAGTTCTAGGCAAGGAGTCAAGGCCTGTCTCACTCACTTCTTAGAGGCATGACCTGGACATGAAACTTAAAACCATCTATAAAAATGAGATAATATTTTCAGTATGTATCTTATTTAGTAGTTGTGAGAATAAAATGAAATTATGCGTATTAAGTGTTTTGCAAACCCTGTGGTACTATATCGATATTGGTTTTTGTTCCTGTTCATAGTGTTATTTTCACAGATAGTTTAGTTTCCATCAATTAATGATTATCTCTCCAGATGTGCAGCATCAGCCAGTGTACAAAATAGCAGATTCTGAGTCTTGGTTATCTAGATTGAAAATGTGCTTTTTCAAACTACACGAAGGATGTGTAAAATACTTTTTTTATAGAAACACATAAAGAAACTAAAGTAAGATTTAATCCAAATTGAGAAGCTAACATATTATTTAAAATATAGGAAAAGGACTAAACTTGGATGGCTCTTCCTTTGGGGATCACGGGATGTACTCTCCCCACTAAACTAAAAAATAAGAAATAAGGAGATGAGACCCTGCTACAGAGGATATGATGAGATGTCTGCTGTCTGTCCAAACATTTATTGAGTGCTTGCTATGTGCCACACACACTAAAAAATAATCATTGTCCTCAAAGAGCTGTCATGCAGGAGAAAACGTAAATAATTAGAGGCACACGAGATATATGCAGAGTAGATAGAAAGAGATCTGAGGGGGAAAAGCACTAGAAACTGGAGGGCTGGGAAAGGTTCTGGTGGGCAAGATCTGAAAAAAGTCTTGAAGGAAGCCAGAGAGAAGTTAAGCAGCTGAGGTGTGGGGATAGAGCAATTCAGGAATATCCCTATCAACTAAAAAGCATTAGAACTGTCCCCTGGGGCTAAGTAATGAGAAATATCACAGATGCTATATTTACACAACCAAAACAATCACATTAGGGATATGCTCAATCTGGATATTTAAATCATTTTAACAGATAATTCAGATTAATGAATGTCAATCCTATTGATTGTGGAACAATCAACTATTAATGACACCAAAAAGAAATCTGAACAGACTAGAAAACAATAGATTTGGTGGCAGTATTTACATGTGTACCAAGAAGGACTTCATACCTGGTTGCAAATTGCATAACTCAGTGGGTAGAAAACTCATCGTACCACAGCAATTTTGGATTTTACCCTTTATCTTAGAAACATATTTTCCTTGCTCAGAAAACCCTAGATGAGGTATCATTAGTCTTCAATGAGGGTTTCATAAAATTGGGCAGAATTCTTTTAGGTGCATTTGATTTAAATTAATTTCTACCTGATTTTTCACTCTAGGTGAAATGAAACTGTTACATCCACAATATACCAACTTGTTAATTATCTACATGGAAAGGAACTTGTTAGATAATCTTTTTTATCAATAGTTAAATTATTTTATGTTTTTAATTGAACTATACATATTGCCTCCAGCTTCCAAGAATTGTAATAGTGTTGAATTAATTTAAGGGAGCTAAAGGAACTAGATATACTAGGCTATCACCTTTATAATTTCATTATATGATTGGATTATGGAAAACATTTGCAAATTTTGAGGTGAATTTTAACTTTTCCTTATTAAAAATGCAAACTCCTTTATATGGCATTTAAAGTACTTCACAATTTGGCTGCATTTTATCTTAAAGTTTATTACTTCAATCCAGGCACCCTATATTCCAGCCAAACTGTCCATGTCCATTTAGTTTCTCATTATTTCATTCTCTTCCCCAAGTCTGTACCTCTGTACAGGTTGCTTTCCATCACTCCCAAATCATGTCCCACTCCCGGGTCTGGAATGGCTCTCTCTCAGAGTCCTTAGTTTTAGCTTCAGTGCTTCCTATTTCTAGAATTTTTCAGATCTTCCCAATTGCTATGGCTTCCCCCATCCTATTTTTACTTTGAATCATTTTATATATGTTTTGTATTTACTTACTTATTTACCTAATTGTTATTTCCCACAGTGCAATATCAGGTCCTGGCAACAGGACTAGAGTTGTTTTTATTTTTTGTCTTCATATTTGCAGAACTTGGCAAGGTATACAATTTGTTGAAGTTGATTCATTTCAGTAGTGTCTGACTCTGTGACCTCAGTTGGGATTTTCTTGGCAAAAGAACTGGAGTGGTTTGCCATTTCTTTCTCCAGCTCATTTTACAGATGAAGAAACTAAGGCAAATAGGATGAACTGATTTGCCCAGGATCACACAGCTAGATTTAAACTCAGGAAGAGTCTTTCTGATTCTGAGCCTAGCATTCTATTCACTGTACCACCTAGCTGCTCCACAGTACACAATAGATACTTAACAAATACTTATTGAACTAAATTGAATTTCAAAAAGTCCTATAGTGGACTATAAGACTCCTGGACTTGGAAATGAGCCTGGATTCTCAAGTGGATGCCAGAAAAGTGCAAGGAATTGTCTTTGAATCTTCATTCCCTATCACTATGCCTGGCACAAACTCAAAAGGGTGCTAGTAAATGTTTAACAACTAGTTCTCGGAGGGGTGCGGAATTGTACCGATAACATGTTTTTAAGTTTAATCTGAATTATTAACATTTTTTCCACCACTTTCTCAAGTCTAGACAATCAACAAAACAATAAATCAAGGCTGATCTATGACATTTGATTTGTGTGTGTATGTGGAATAAATTCTCACATTGAAAATTTAGTAATTGACTAGAGGGTAGAAAGGAAGGATATTAGCATGTATTAAGTGCCTACTATGAGCCAGGCAATTTACAAATATGTCAATCAATCCTCTTCACAAATATATGAGTTGTGTTACTATTATCCTTATTTTACAAGTGAAGAAACTGAGGCATACAGTGACTGAATGACTTGCCCACAGTTACATAGCTAGTTAGTATTTGAAGAGCAATTTGAACTCGGATTTTCTGATTTTTGAGAGCAGGTGTTTCTATCTAATGTGCCATTTGGCCACCACTAAGATGTATAAGACTTCTCATACAAATATACCCACATATATTGTAACCCAAGTCCCAAGGTCCATTGGTATGAGACAGTCTTCTTATTGGTGGAGAATAATGTCATTTGCCTTCATGAAGGGCTGGGAAGACCTGAGGAGAGCAGGAAAGAAGAGAACTCTGGTCTAGGAGTTTCTTTATGTTCTGTGGTCATTTGGGGCACTTCTGGCTTCTTTGCTGTTGTGTTGTTTCAATTGTGTCTCATTCTTTGTGATACCATTTAGGAGTTGTGGCACAGATCCTATAGTGGTTTGCCATTTCCTTCTCCAGCTCATTTTACAGGTGAGGAAACTGAGGAAATTGGAATAAAGTGTCTCAGCCAGGGTTGTACAACTAGTAGGTGAGTCTTCCTGGTTCCAGGCCCAATGCTCTGTGTCACACAGCTGCCCTTACTTTTGTCTTCTAGCTTCCAGTGTTAAGAGAGAAAATGAACGATCCCAATTGTAATAGTTAAAAAGGTTGTGATCGCCGATTATAATAATTAAATATTAAGTTATGCGGCTATTAGTAGCTTTTAACAATTTAGTTTAATTAATATAGAAATATAGTAAAAGAGGAAAATGAAGGAAGGAGGTAGAAAATATTACCTAGCTAAATACCCAAAGTTCCTATCTCATGGGATCCAGCTTACCATGGACAAAGGCTCCCTCAGGTCATGATCTCCAGCCAGAAATCAAGGTAGTCTCTTCAGCAAGAGTCTCACCAGCCCAAATGAGAGCTCTTTCAGTCAGTGTCTGAGTCTGAATCCCAGTGCCTCCTAGAGTGAATGTGAATGTGAATGTCCCACTTTATTTTGGGTGTCACCTTATAAACATTTTTCTCCACCCATTAGCTCTCTCACATCCCATGTCACACCTCAGGAACCAATCATAGTTTCTTAATTTGTCTGGTACTGCCCAGGGGGACAGTATTTGTGGGATCTATTTCCTGTCTCTTTGGTTTCTACTTCCTTTCACTGTGGGCTGGTCTGCACATATCAATGGTAAAGAACCTCCAGGTTCCTGATTAATTAAATTAAAGGCTGCTGATTGATTACATTAAAAGACAAAAGGAGGATAATTCTATTTTCATACAACCCCTCTTCAGGTTATTCAAAGGAGAATAAATTCTAGGAAGTAGCTGACAGGAGAGGAACTGGCAATCTCCATCACTTCTGTATGTCCAGCATGTTTCATTAAAGACTCCCTCCTCTTGAGGGAGATCTGAGATTCAGTTGAGGGGAGTTACTTTTCTCCAAATGGGAGAATTCCTTCACTCTATATTGTTTAGAATATATTTTATGCATGTTCACTTTCTCTAATTTCTGTTTTATCATCACTTGGTTAAATAGATTTCTTTGCTACTTTCTCTTTGCATTTGTTGTGGCAATATTGGCTATAAAGCTTGTGTCTTCTTTTCTGCCCTAAGAAATAGCAATCAGAAGTTTAGCTTGAATGTGAAAACTGCATCTCCTAGATTAATATTTATAGGAGTAGATAGATATAATTATAGCCTATGAACAATTCTTTCTGAGGATAGCAGAGTGGCCAAATTTGAGATTTAACTTCCAGTTTCCCCTTCTGGTGGGAATTCAAATCTTCTAGGGAAAAGATGGAGCAAAAAGAGGCTAGAGAAGTCTATTTTGCCTCCCTTTGAGCCACACAGCAACATATTCATGCTAGATGTGAGGAAAATCTATGACTACAATAATTTAACTGGCTAAATGCATTCAACTAGCTATGTGTAAGTATCAATTTAAATATATAGTTAAGTGAATCTGCCTGCATCTTATATGCAAAGATTAACAAAAATATTTTCAAGTCATAAAATGTTATTTTCACAGTTAGTCAAAAAAATCTTAATAGATATACTCAAATACATTTAACAATTTAATTTTCAATTAAATATTTCCAGTTTGTTTGAGTTGGGGGGTTTTCTCCTTCTAAGAACCCCATCACCTAAATAAAGAAAATGGCCAGTCTGATATGAATGATTGCTGAGAATGCAAAAAGAGTATTGATGCTTAGGAAATCTTCTGAAGTCATATCCAGTACACTGGGGCTTTTCAAATTCCAATTAGCAAAAATATGCAATTTTTTTGGTTTCCTAAGGACCTTGAATATTTTAAAAGGAAGTATAATGACTCTTAAACATATAAATGAGGAATACTTTCTACCTTTCCTGATCTTACTTTCTCTTGATATGAATGTATTGATAACATATGTGACAGTACTTACTAATGAGGAAGGGGAGATAGTATCTAAATTCTAACCTAAACCACATCAGCTAAAAAGAATACTTTTTAGTAGTTCTTCAGTGAAATTGTCATATTGTAATTTATACTCTAGTTATTTGTGTTTTTGTTCTACATCCCCAACAATATAGAAAGTACCCTGAGGCCAGGTGAAGTATCTTTTTCATCACAGATTCCCAGTATTTGCTGAGAATGAATTTTATTGAATTTCTTCAACATATCACATTTTATAAAAAACGTATTCAATGGCAGAGCCATAATTAGAATCAGAATATAATAAAGGGAAATAATTCTACACATGAATAATATATGTAATATACATGTATAATAGATATAATAGATGTAATATATATGTAATATGTAAAAGATGTCTTTCATTAATTAAATTCACTGATGATATCAATTATTGGTAAACTTTTTGGAAAATTAAAAACTTTTTAATCACCAGAGTCACAAAAGATGAATAAAACAGATTGGTGTCTCTTCATTTCTTGAGAATGGAAACCTAATAATGCATAATAAGAAAAAGGCAGGATTCTTAACACTTTTTTTCACCTTACCAAAAAAACAGTCAACTGTGATCTGAAAATGAGTATAAGTAACAAATGGAAAAGATGGGCAGGAAAACAAGTAAAAATAGAGAATGAATTGGTAATGGATAGATTTCAAAATTGCAAGTCCCAATGGCTTACTTCCTAAGGCCTGAAATGGGCCAAAATCATGTCAGAAGATTCAAGGAAGGTTGGAAAGGTGAATAAAGACAGAAAAGAGACAGTATAGTGCTATGACATGAAAAGATAAAAGGAAGGGATGATTTTTGAAATTACTATCATATCGACTTAATTATTGCCTATCAGACATTTCAAGTTTAGGGTCTGGGGACTTTTCAAACTCAATATATTCAAAATGGAACTCATTACCTTTTTCCCCAAATCCTTCCCCCTTTGCATGTCTGTCAAAGACTGCACTTGCACTGCCCTTCCAGTATCCTAGGTTTGTAACCTCTACACTTCAATTCACATATCCAAAGACTTACCTAATTTTACCATTTCTACCTTCAAAAGAATCCTTACATCTAACCCTCCCTTTCCACATGAACAGCTAATAGTTTAATTTAGGCCCTCAACATACTTCCTCTCCCTACTTCAAGTCTCTCAGTCTTTTCATTAAGCACAAATCTGACCATATACTTAATCAGTGGTTTCTTTTTGTTTTTTCTTAAACATTTACCTTCTATCTTAGAATCAATACTAAGTATTGATTCCAAGGTAGAAGAGTCATAAGGGCTAGACAATTGGGGTTAAGTGACTTGAATATATATGTATATATACATATATATTCAATCTAGCCCAATCAACTCATTTTATACATGAGGAAAAGTGCTGTAATCATTTTTCAAGGTCATTGCACCAGTAAGTGACATAGCAGAAATGCAAATCCAAGTTTTATGATTCAAAATATATCATACTTTCCCATATACTATGATGCTTCTGTTTTTCATGAAATTTCAATATTCAGGATGTAATTAAGTACTTACCCCCCAGGCTTGGAGAGATGCAAAAATAAATAAGACATAATTCTTCTCCTCAAGAAGTTTGCTATCTATCAGAAATGATAGCGTATGTATACAAATTATAGAACCACATCTTATTTATTCTGAGATCCCTTATTATATATTTCTTCTTGTGTATATGTTATAATTTCTCTTAGATGGTAAACTCCTTGAGAAGAACTATATCTTTTTTATTTTTTTATCTTATTTAGCTCAAGGGTAAGCACTTAATTGATATTAGTTGCATGTTGAATAATTTTCTTAGTTAATTATGGCTGTTATTAAGCAATAGTGCTCTATTACTAATATTGAGGTGAAAAATGTTGAGAACTTGACCTGAAATCTCTGCTTCAATGAGAGAAACTGAGGCACTGAAAGTGGCATTTCCCCATGTCAAAAATGACATCATTACAATACTGAGTTTTGAGTCCATATTTTCAGTTTATAATTATGATCACTACACATTTTACAAAGCTTCCTCAGGATTTCTGAATTTTTTATCACTTTCCTCAATGCAGTTTATATTTATGACTCTTCCCTGAATTTTTTCATTCCATAGAGGGAACTAATAATTATTTTTCTTTACATTTCCTTAGGCTAGGAACAAGATGTTGGTATGAGGTTAAGGGGAAGAACTGATTATTGATGACATTTTAAAAAATCATTATTTGAAATCAACTGGGAAAATGGGATGTTATATGTGTGTGTGAAGGTCTCCTTCTCATGGCTGGATAAGTGGTAGCTAATGTTCTTAGCAGAGAAGAACAGGAAGCAGAATCATTCGTTGTATTTCCATCTAGTCTTCTATTACCAAATCTATTTCATAATTAACTTCACCTTGAAAACAAGCCATATTAAATGGGTAGGGGTGACAAGACTGCAATTCAATCAAAAATGATCTAAAGCTTTTAATGGACTGCAGGTTCAAACATGATAACCTGACCTCAAGGAGCTCACATTCTAATGGAAAAGGTATGTAAATAACTCTGTACCTGGAAGAGAGATATATAGTTTTTGGAAATTAATCTGAAGAAGATGCTAGTGACAGGTGCAGAGGAGAGACAGGACTAGGACAGGATTCCAACAAAAGATGGGATTTGAACCAAGCTTTGATGGAAGTCAAATAAACTAAGAGATGTATGTGAATGGGACAGACCAGTCTAGGCATGGAGCACAGCCACTGCATGTTAAAGGAACTGCAAGTATAATCCAGTATGGTTGTATTGTAGAGTGCATGGAGGTGAATCAAATGTAAGAAGGCTGATTATAAAGAGCTTTAAATACCAGATAGGAGTGTTTCTATTTTATTTAGGAGGTAACTAGTATTGTCCCAGAAGTTCCTTATTATACTTGGAAGCCACCAGAGTTCACTGAATGGGGAAAGGTGTAACAAATAAAATTGATATAGAAGGACATATTTAAAAATATTAGGGTTTTATTGTAATCCATATTGGTAATTAAGAAAACCACATGCCTGCTAAGATCTAATTCAAATGCTGCACCATATTTTCCCCTTGGCTGCTTCCTAGGAAAGAGCTTGTCCCAATCAAGTTCTGAGTCTTTATAACTCTGTCTACGTAATCACACTTCCTACCACCTGTATTACGTAAGAGGAATCATGGGAAATGAAGTTTTCAAGTCCCCTAAACATCCACAGGAAGTTTATGTCACAGATCTCAATATTAAGACTCCCAAATTTCCAATATCACATTCCCCTCTGAAGAGTGGGGAGAGACTGGTCTCCTCGAATGCTCTTGAAAATATAACTAACTTTTAAATTACAGAAATTTGGGGATAAAAAGAAAAGAGGACAAAAACAATGATCCAATGGTTGCTAGCCACATTGACAAAGCACCAATTGGGGCAGTCCCCTTTGGCATAAGAGTGTACATTAAAAACAAATGCATTCAACTCTCCATAGTTCAATCAACAGCACCCCAAAGTTCATTGTGGATCTTCATGATCCAGTGAAGGTTCTTCAGGCATCTTCATGGTGCCTTCTCCAAACAGGCTCATTGTCTGGATTCTGGGGAGATGGCAAATTTCTTATCCATAATGGATCCTCCTAGGTTAGGAATGATAGAAGTTAGGAGGAGAAACTAGCATTTAGTCCTCTGTTTTAAATTAAGAGAACTATTTAGTCACTAACAATCAATTGAAATATCCTGAGTCGAACTTAACAATGAAAAATTGTTACTTCTATCTTGTGATGAATTAAGAAATATTTATTCATCTTAAGGTATTTCAACTTAACAGGTGTTTCTTCTCTCAGAAGGAAAAAGAATGCTTAACCATCTGAGCAAAGATGTATATATTTGCTCTTTCTGGTCTGTTTCAATAGGCCTACTGATTTTTTTTAAACCCCTATCTTTCATCTAAGATTTGGCAGAAGAGTGGTAAGGTCTGGGCAATGGGGGTTAAGTGACTTGCCCAGGGTCCCACAGCTAGGAAGTATCTGAGGCCAGATTTTAATCCAGAATTTCTTATCTTTAAGTCTGTCTCTCAATCTATTGATTCACCTACTTGTTCCCTGGCTTAATGATTTTGATTTTTACTGCAAGGCTTTTGGCATTTGGATAGGTACTATCAAGCTACTGCATTCACAAATTTTCAAATATAGACCTACACATGTCTTTGACATATAATTATACATACATAGACAGACATGTCATATACACATAAACTCTCCTAGTTTTATTTTTTCCAAGTAAGAATTCATATATAAGAAAATTCTGTTCCCTTTGTATATATTTTATTCACTGAATATGATTTTTCATCACTGCGAATTGTGCTTGTATGAGTGTCTCTACCAGAGCCATGTGACATCATAGTTTCCTTATAAAATCTACATCAATGCTCAGTCATTTCAAAGGAATAAAATTATGTGAAAGGCCTTTAGCAATCTGCCTGAGGGTTTCAGAACTCACAAATAGATGTCTGCCTACTGAGAACTTGGGGAATACTGTCCTAAATCTGCCGGGTTAGAATCAGACATCTAGAACAGGAAGGGACCTCAGAGACTAGAGTCCAACTTCCTCATTTTATAGCTGGGGAAACTGAGGACTAGGAAGGTTCAACAATTTGTCCATAAGCAGTAAGCCTGAGAGGTGGGATTTGAAATCACATCTTCTGACTTCAGATGCAGTATTCTTTGCACTACACCTTCCTACCTTCCCTATCCAGTATTTATTTGTAATAATGGATCCCACTATGTGAGGAATGCTAGAAATTAGGAGGAACTGCCATTTAGTCCTCTGTTTTCCCTTAATTCCTCTCTTTAAAATATTACTCACAATAAAGGGGTTTAGACATCCCTCAAAGAATGGTTTCCTGGAACCCAAATGATGTTCTTTGCATCTGTTTTACCTGGGTCCCACAAAGTTATCCACTTTCACTTATAACTGCTACAATAAATATAAAAATTACACAGCAATTACATTGGAGCAGCGAGGTGCTGCAGTTGACAGAGCACCAGACCTGAAGTCGAGAAGACCTGAGTTCAAATCTAAGTGGCTAAATAAAAAGAAAAAGAAAAAACTATACATAAATGGAATAGGAAATAAAAATTATAGTATAATCATTGGAATGAAAGACTTCAGAAGAATATCAGATAGCAAAAGGAAGCAGCATTGATATTTCACTGAGTAAGCATTCCAAGTCAATAAGACAAGTCAAGCCAACAAGAATTTATTAAGCATTTACTATGTGCCAGGCACTGTGACAGTCACTGAGAATACAAATACAAGCAGAAAAAAAAAAGGCAGGCCTTCTCCTTAAGAAGCTTACATATTAAAGTTAAAGATATGTTAAAAAAAAAAAAAACCTAAAAGGAGAGAGTATGTAAGGTATAGACAAAGGGAAATGATAAAGAAAGTCCAGAGATCTGGGAGAGAATTCATAGAGAGATGATAGAGCTATAGCATACTTTATTCATTCAGTAAGTACCACTTTCAGTATTTTCTGTTTTCCAAAATTATTTTCCCAAATGTAATATTCCATCTCTCATGTCTATGCTTTTGCACAGGCTGCCCTGACCCAGGCCTTGAGCACACTCTGTCCTCACCTCTTTCATAAAGAATTTCTAGCTTCTATCATAACTGTCACTTCCTCTAAGCAACCTTTTCTGATTTCTCCCATTTGTTGGTGATCTATCCTACTCACATTATCTTGTATTTACTTATCTGTGTACTTCAGTTGCATCTCCCAGTCAAATAGGAGTTCACTGACAGAAATAACTCTTTCTTCTTTTCCTTCCTATCGTCCACATCTGGAATAGTGCCTAGCACTTTGTAAGATAGTGATAGGAATTCAATCTGTGATTTTATGAGTAAAGGGAACTCCTCTGTGAAGCAACACTGTCTACTGAAGAGGGTGGTGCAGTCTCTGAAATTTATAGTCTTGGAGAGTTGCCCAGCCCATTGAGGTTAAATGACTGGCCGAGGGTCACCTGGCTAGTGTGGATGGGAGGGGAAAGCATTTATTTATTAAAGTGTTCACTATATGCCAAGCAATCTGAAAGTAATGAGAATACAGATAGAATGTTGAACAGTGCCTGTTCTCAAAGAGCTTATATTCTAATGGGGGGAGACAACACATAAAGGGGAGTTAGTGTTCATTTCCGTGTGGTTCACGGCATAAAGTCCCGGTAATACTTGGACAGAGAAACTAGTGAGGCAGATGGTCAGGCCCCCTAATAAAAATATAACAGGATTAAGGATTAGAGAGAATGTTGCTCAGAGACATCTCCTGGAGGGAGTTGGGATCTGGGAGTTGGCAAACAGCTGGCAGCGGACATCTTGCTCCTGGTGGGAACTTGGCAGCAAGGCAAAGAGAGTTGATTGAAGCAGGAGAAAGTCCATGGTTTCTCTAGGTATAAGCACGCTTGTCTCACTTCCTGTCATCCCCAGGAGAAGTAGAGGAAAGGAAGGGAGGGTCTCTGGTTCCCCCTCAAGGGGACCGTGAAAGTGATTGGCCCGAGGTCTGTAATGGAGAACTTTTAGAGGAGTGTTGGGCCCCACCCCCATCCCACCCCCATCCCACCCGGACTGAGTGCCATGCCCCTCTCCCCCATCAAGTGTCCCTTGCTCCCAGACCACACCCTTACCTCACTTGGGGAAGGGAGGAAGCACTCCCATTGGGCTGCTGGGAGAAGGTCCTCAGGGAGTCTAGCGAGGGGGAGGGGAGTGGCCACTCCCCTCCAGTGAGCTGCCCACCTTACCAACCCTGTGCGCTCCCATTGGCTGCTTGGCAGAGGGGCGGGGCAAGTGAAAAAATGTCAAGAGGAGAGGGAAAGAGGAGCAGCTCTGCCTAAGGTCAGGAACTAACTCTGGGGGTGAGGAGGAAAGGGCAGTCACGTACCTATAGAGAGCTTTCTGTGTGCCATCTTTGGCCAAAGATTCGTAGTCACTCTCCTAGGTCATCAATCTGGGTGCCATCAATCCAAGGATTAATAAGATGAGGCAAAGAAAGGACCAGAAATAGCCCTCTATCCACCATGTCATGCTACTTCTCACAAAAATAAGCATGTAAAAAATATTTTACAGATATTTGTTAAATTGAATAACAAGAGTGTTGGAAATAAAAATTAATCTTGGAGGCTTATTATTAGATTATAAGCATTTATTAGTAAAGAGAGAGAAAGAAAAAAATGGTTTTTATCCTTTCTAAAAAAAAAAAAAATCCATTGCAACCAACACTCCAAGTAGCACCTCTGCTTCCCAGAGATCAAGAGCTCAGATAAGAGAGCTCAGGGAGAGATAGCCAGCCCAGAGAGCTTTAGTTCAAATCTTATCAGGAAAAAGAGACTCCTTTGCTTCCCTCCCGAGCTAGCTTTTCAAACCTATGCTCCTCCCAGCCCTGGATCTTTCCATAGGCCAATGGCTTTCAAACATCATGTGACTGCTAGGCTTGATCTGGGTCCCTGACTGGGCTGTCAAACACAACTGACTCGGATACCTACTATGTGGAGTCACTGGGGTCCGTGGGATAGAGGTCCCCTAAATATTTACCTCCCATAGAAATTGTGGGTTTTTAAAAATAAGTTATTTATTGATGGCTTTGTTTTTAAGATCATCCCAGTTTGCCCCAATGTTTCTACCCTGTCCCTTATTGAAAGTCATCCCATATAAGAAATTACATTTTTAAAATTTTGTTTTATTTTAAAACATTTTATTTTTTCCAACTACAAGTAAATATTTTTAACATTCGCTTTTTTAAATTTCAAGTTTTAAATTCTCTCCCTTTTTCTCTTCCCTCTACCCTCATTGAGATGGCAAGCAATTTCATATATGCTATATATGTGCAGTCAGGCAAAACACATTTCCATATTAGAAATGTTATAAAAGAAAGCGCGCACACACACACACACACACACACACACAAACAGACACAATCAAACAAGAAAATGAAAAAAGTTTTAAAAAGTATATTTCAATCTACATTGATATTCCATCAGTTCTTTCTCTAGAGTTGGATAGTATTTTTTATCATGAGTCCTTTGAAACTGTCTTTAGATTATTGTATTGCTGAGAATGGTTAAATCATTACAGTTAACCATCCTACAATATTGCTGAATAATAGAAGTTGTGAAACTGTAAAAACAATGTGTTCAGAGACTTTCTTTCTGACCTAATCGGTAGGGATTGGGGGACAGGACCATCACAAATTGACTCGTGAGGCAGAGGTTGCTAACTGCTTGGCCACCACTTCAAATACAAGAAGTAAATTCAAACCATTTGTTGACTGGCAAATGAATTTGGTCGCCTGCTGTTGGCTTTCATGGTCAGGAGAGGATCTTTTAGGTTACCAGGAGAAGCATGTTAATGGCAGCTAGTCAATTCTCCTTATTTTCGTCTTCAGTCAGTTGAGGATAAAACTCTGTGTCCAAGAAATGGGGATGCCATGTATAGGTCCTATCTTGTAAATGCCACAACTTAGCTCTAACCTGCTGACATTCAGGACATGGTGTTGAGTTTGTTATATAGGTGTGTAACTATCAAGTAATAATTTATTTAATGAAATATACCTTGATATCTTGATATCTGTTCGCATCTGGAAAAAGGAAAGACAACCATAAAAATAAGAAAAACCAAAAAAAAAAAAAAAAGAAAAAAATCTTAAACTATATTTTTGTTACTCAAAAGGAGGCTAAGAAAATATCAAGAACCATTAAACCACATGCTACCTTTTCCATATCTGCAAATTGTTTAAAAGGATAATCTATACTTATATCAAGGTTATCTTTGATAAAGTTATTAGCAAGGAATAGACAGTTTTTTGTAGGTAATATTCAACTGTTTACCATGTCACATGTTTGAGATATGTAATGACTACAATGTCTCAGTTGTAGACCATAAAATAACATTTGATTAAGCTGAGGGAGACTCAGTCTCAAAGATCTCAACACCACTAAGGTATCTCCTGTGAATATGTCAAAATTATGCAATATTCTTGAAAGATATAATCAGACAATCAGATATAATCAGACCCTCTGATCATAAATATCTAGCAAGATATTAAACAGGAATGTGGTTGGAGTTTTTTTTTGTTTTTTTTTTTGTTTGTTTGTTTGTTTTTTGACAGAGATAGATTTAGCAGAGTGGAAGTCAAAGAGGGATTCTATAATGAAGGTACTTCAAAGATCCTTGTTTGCTCATGATAATGTACTGGCTGGATCAAACCCCAGGACACTACAGATGCCATAAAATGAGATCTGTAATCAACTTACAGGGCCTGACCTAAATATCCACAATGGAAAAAACAAGCAAATGAAGAATGCTTAATATCATAGGTATGATATGCAATTTAATGGAAAACAAATAGAGCTTTGTTGTGTTTTTTTTTGGGGGGGGGGTTCTGTCAATGTTGTCTGTGTTTATGTGAGTGAGTGCATGTGTCTGTACCTTGAAGAGACACTCTAAATCAGTGATTCCCAAAGTGGGTGCTACCGCCCCCTAGTGGGTGCTTCAGGGATCCAGGAAAGTGGTGATGGCCACAAGTGCATTTATCTTTCCTATTATTTGCTATTAAAATTTTAAAAAATTAATTTCCAGGGGGCTAATTAATATTTTTTCTGGAAAGGGGGCAGTAGGCCAAAAAAGTTTGGGGACCACTGGTCTAAATGGACAAAAAGTTCATCCTGGAGGATCAGGAATAGGAGGAAGAAAAGGAGCCTTTGGAAACTGCGAATTTTTGTAATAACTTCAAAGCAGCTAGATGGTGCAGTGGATAGGCCCTGGGTCTGTAGTCAAAAAGATATGAGCTAAAACCTAACCTCAAACACTTACTAACTGTATAACTCTGGGGAACTCACTTAAACTCTCTATGCCTCAGTCTCCTCAGTTGTAAAATTGAAATAACGATAGCACTTACCTCTCAGGGTAACTATGAGGTCCAAATGAGATAACTTTATAAAGAGCCTTGCAAAATTTAAAGTGTTATATAAATGCAAGCATCTGTGATTTAAATGTAGACAAAAACCAATTTCATAAATGTAAGATGGTAGATATGTGGTTAAACAAAGGTTTTCCTCCAAAATATCTTAGACTTCCTAGTGGATTCACAAGCTCACCATAAGCCACCATGATAGCCAAAAACACTACAATATCTTTTAGGATGCATAAAGTGAGGCACGTTGTTTGTTCTTTAGTCATTTTTCAGTCATGTCTGTCTCTTCACAACCCCATTTAGGATTTTCTTGGTAGAGATACTGTGGTGGTTTTCCATTTCTTTCTCCAGCACATTTTACAGATGAGAAACCTGAGGCAAATGGGGTTAAATGGCTTGCTCAGGGTCACACGGCTCATATCTGAGGCCATATTTGAATTCAGGAAGATGAATTTTCCTGATCCCAGGCCCAGCACTCTATCCACTGTGCCACCTAGCTGTTCCAATATGGCAGGTCAAAACACTACTATATCCCTTGGGCTACATAAAGCAGGGCTTAGTTTGTGAGAATAAGGAGGTGTCCTTCCTGTTACTGTTAAACTCTACTCTTGTCAGGGCACATATGGAGTGTTGTCCTTGGTTCTGCATGCCATTGTTTAGGAAAAAAATATTGGTAAGTTGAAGAGTGTACACAGAAGTGCAATGAGAACAATAAAAGACCTTGAGTCCATATCATGTAAGGATCAGCTAAAGGAACTGTAAATGTTTAGTCTGAAAGGAAAAGAGTGCTAGAGGAGCATACTGGCTGTGCTAAAATATTTGAAGAGCTTTCACATCAATGAGAGATTAGACTTGTTCTGTTGGAATTTCTGTTGTAGAATTGTCTTCAGGCATTTTATGTCACAGTAGAAAATTAGTTTCATTAGTTCATAATGATATTTTACCCTTTTATTCAGCACTATAGTATACTACTTGATATATCACTATGTGCAAAAGAGTTAGCTTGAAATAAATTTTGTCCGTTTCCAAAAAATCAAATGCACCATCAAAAATTATGGAGATCTCAAAGAATATACTACAGTCTTTGAAAGCAATTTCAAAAGAAGAGATCTAGATATGTTTTGAGTAATGATGACATCACTGGCATAATTGAACACCTTTTCAAAGTGACTACTTTGAGGGGGGTCAATTTTCATTTGGATGAATAAATTATGGTACATTTCCTAGGCCAACAGAATGTCAAATTGAGGATTTTTATTATAAAACAAAATTCCACTATCATGTGCCTCAACATAGGTGACTTTAACTAGATGAACAGCCAAAACACAGCACCTGAACACTAAGTATATTCTAAATCAATGGAAAACCTATCATTGAATTAAGTATAAATGGCTCATTTATTGCAGGATCTGTTATCCAGTTAAAGGAACTTTGCAGATGGGCTAATAGTCATTCATAATACTTGAAGTGGAAAAGCAGAGAAATGCCAGCTTGGCAAAAGAGAAAAGGGGGGAAAATTATAAGAAATGTCCATAATAAAAAAGGATCCTGAATAGCAAATTTGTTTGCGTGTGATGGCCCACAAAAATAATATTTTCTTGACCCGGTTTTAACAAATTCTCTGTCATAAATAACCCTGGTCAACAAATGCTTTCCTTGTAGTCCTTGTCCATGTAACAGTCACTCTCTATAATTAAAATGTCTGCTAGAATGCCATTTCCAAAATAGGTGATGAGCTGAGCAGTGCTCCTCTCATCTTGGGAGTCCTCTATCTTTCATCATCTGCTTTGAAAATAACACTATCAGATATGCTCATTAGAGAGAATTCCATGATGATTTTTTGTTATTGTCAATCAGCAATTACCCTCTCTATTCTCTTCCTCCCACCAAGAGAGGTTCTCCTAAATCACCCATCAAACTTAACAACATACAAAAAGATGCAGGAGCTTTGAGAAGCAGTGAAACGGGGGTATAAACATGACACTTCCCTCATTCTGTACTAGATTCATAGTGTAGCTTTTTACTTGCTAATTTAACATATAAAGATTCTGTTTCAGTAAGGATGACTGGCTTTGGAGTCAGAGTCCTAGATTGAATCCTGGCTTTACCTCTTACTACTTATGTCCTAGGCCTTCAGTTTTCTCATGTGAAAAATTAGGGAGCTGGATTAGACTATCTCTGAAGTCTACTCAAGCTTTAAATCTATAATCTCTGGCCATTAATTTGGTTTTTGTTTGTTTGTTTAATGTTTGGGTGAGGAGTCCTGAGATAAAACTGTTTTATTAGCTTCAAAATAAAATGTTCTGCCATATCAAGAGGGAGAGGATTTTCTATACAAAGTCTTATGATCTTACCTTATCTTTATTACCTTCATATTTGGTGAATAATCAATATGAATGGAAGAAAATTTGTTTGGTTTTGTTTAGCAAATAATTGAAGGGAAACTAGGTAGTTCAGTGGATAGAGCCAAGCTTGGCGATAGAAGGTGGTCCCGAGTTCAAATTTGACCCCAGACACTTCCTAGCCATGTGACACTGGGCAAGTCACTTAACTCCAGTTGCCTAGCTCTTACTCCTCTTCTACTTTGAAATTGATCATTAGTATCAATTCTAAGGCTGAGGGTAAGATTTTAAAATAGTTTAGTATTGCCTTGGAAACAGGTACCTTGAGTTAATGAGAAATATATTTTTATGTGCAATGAAAAACAGTATTACAAAGTTAATTGCAAATGATAAATGATGTGATCGTTTGCGACACACTGTTTCCTTAGTAATAATTATTTAGATTATTTCCAGTGTATGTTCAAAATATTTTTGAAGGGGAAGGGAATATTCAGAAAGAAGTAGGGTATTTTGTTTTTTTTCTATATCCTAAAATTGCAATAAGATTTGGAGTAAGCCCTACCTTAAATGCATTTAAGCCAATGAATTAAACCAGAGAATCTAAGGAAATGAGTGGAGCTGGCCACTTGAGTCAGTAAGCATAAACCAGGAGAATGGTGGAGAATAATTGAACTAAGTATAGATGATTCATTTCTTTTGTTGTCCAGTTAAAGAAACTTTATAGATGGGCTTACAATCATTCACAATGCTTGAACTGGAAAAGAAGAAAGATTTCAGGTTGGCAAAGGAGAAAAGGGGAAAATTTTACAGAAATGCTCTAAGATAGTATTAATTATAGTGGCTACATGGTCAATGGTGATCCAGAGCCTAGATACTACCTGATATCTCTGGGGCTGACAATAAAGTAGTAATATTGTCCTGGTAAGCTGCTAGCAAGCGAGATCAATGCCAGCAGATTGTCCCCTCTATCATCCTTTTTTTTCCCACTAATCTTCAGTCTCTATCTACCTATCTGCTGCCTGCAGTCAAGCCTCCCTCATCTTCAAAAAGCCTTCATTTGATAGTTGCATAGATACACACCTGTTATTTTATATCTTCTCACTTCCATGGCCAAACTCCTTGAGAAGGATGTCTACAATCAATGACTCCAATTCCTTTCCTCTCCCTCTCATTTTAATTCTCTGCAGTGGGACTTCTGACCTTATCATTCGAATTAAACAGCTCTAAAGTTGTCAATGATCACTTACTTGCCAAATCTAATGGCCTTTTCTCAGTCCTCATCCTTCTGGAGCTAACTTCTGCTTTTCACACTATCAATCACCTTTTTCTTCTGGATACTCTGTTTTCTAAATTTTTGTGATTCTACTCTTTCCTGAGTCTTCAAAAACCTATTAGACTACTCCTTCTTGGTCTCCTTTACTGGATATCCATCCATGTCCTATACACTAATTAAAGGTATCCTCATCCTCGAGTCTCTGGCTTAGGCTCTCTCCTTTTCTTCCTCTATAATATTTGATTTGGTGATCTAGTCAGCACAGATGTAGATGTATTCAATTATCATCAGTGCTGTATTGGATTTTTAGCAGCCTTTATTTCCTTTTCTTCTACTCCATCATTGTCACTGTAGGAAAAGGAATCTGAACAGAACTAAAGCTTGAATTTTCATTTTTTGTCACAGTCAAAGAATTGATCATACCACATCCAATCTAGTGCTGAGGGGTTCAATTATTAACTCTTGGCAAATGATTATCAGATTAATTTGTCTAGTCCAAACCTTTCTTCTAACCTCCAGGCCACATCTTCAAATACCTATTATACATCTCAAACTAGATGCCTTGTAGACTTTTTAAATTCAGTATTTCCAAAATTAATTCAGTTTACCCCCAAAGCATCCCCTCTTCCTAACTTTCCCCTTTGCTCTTGAGAGGTCCACCATCTTCTTAGTCACCCAGGTTCATGTCAACTTCTCACTTTCTCTCACTACCCCTCCCCACCAACCCATATCCAATCTTTTGCCAAGTCCAGCCAAGCAAGTATGTCAATAATATATATGATATAATTCATAATATCTCTGATATACACCTCCTTCTCTCTTCTGACACTGCCATGACTCTGGAGCACTCTCTCATCACCTAATACTTGGACTACTCAAATAGCCTGCTAATTGTTCTTCCAGATTCAGTCTTTTCTTGAACCAGTCCATCCTCCACTTAGCTATTAACTGTGATTTTCCTAAACCATAGATTAGACTGTGTCACCTCCTCCAATCCAATAAACTCTAGTGATTCCCTCTCACCTTCAGGATCAATTAGAAAATGCTCAGTTTGGCTTTTAGAACCTTCTGTAATTGACTCTTTCATTTTCTTTCCAGTCTTCTTTTATTTTACAAAGTATATTCTGCATATGTACCCAACAATCCAGTAATGGCAGTATCTCTGCTCTTCCTCATACAAGACAATCCATCTCCTAGCTTTGTCCTTTTCCCTGACTGTCCTCCATGCTTGCAATTCCCTCCCTCCTCACCTACTACTTCCTGGCTTTCATCACTTCTTTCAATTCCAAGATAAAATCTCAATTTCTACAAGAAGTCTTTCCTGGTCCTCCTTAATTCTAGTGCCTTTCCTCTGTTGATTACTCTCACTCATCCTGCATATACCTTATTTCTATATAGTTGTTTATATAGTCTCCCCCTCATAAAATTATGAACTTCTTGAGATTAGGGACAGGTTTTTTTTCTCTGTCTCTCTTTGTAAGCCCAGTATATAGCACAGTAGCCAAGTTAATAATTTGCTTCCTAACTATACCACTTAAATATTCTTTTAAGTATTGAACACCACCTTTAGGAATAAGCTGGAGATTATCCAGAATGACATAAGATCAAGCCATATGAAGGTCAAGTGAGGAACTGGGCATGTTTGGGCAGAAGAAAACTTATGAGGGGAAGATAATAGATCGTTTCATATATTTGAAGTGTTTCCATGTGGAAGAATTGGTTATTCTTTTTTTTGGACATAGAGGGTTCAAATCTTAACAGTTATTACTTTTTTGAATTGTCTTGGGCAAGTCTCTTCACCTTTCTGGTTCTCAGTTTGCTCATCTGTGAAGTGAGGAAGTTAGCTAGGACAATTTCTCAATTTTCCTACAGCTCCATATGCTCTGATATCTCCAAATGACTAATAATATTTTTGTGCTGTAGCACTCAATATGTTCCACCATATATTCTTAGTTATGTTTTTATGCATAAGTTCCTTGAGGACAGAATCTGTTTCATTTTTATCTTTGTCCCTAGCCCCTAGGTTAGTGCTCTCTACATAATGGTTATTTACTAAACCCTTGAAGAATTGAATTAAATTATGTGTTTTCTGTCCTGTGTTAAGCACTTTGAGGGCAAGAACTATGTCAGACACTTATTTTTAACTCCAATAGTGCCATTCCATAAGTATTTATTGATTAAATGAAAATAATAGCTCACATTTATATAATAATTTAATATTTATGACATAACTTTTTCTCAAGATTCCATGAAATAGGCAGTACAAGTATCAATATCACTCCATTTTATAGATAAGAAAATTGTGGTAGGGAAAGAATAAGTGGTATTAACAGTAACTAAATTTCAAATCTAGGACAACAAGTCAGAATCTCTGACTCTTTTAAGTCCTGCATAATTTAGTGAACTAAAGTGAATGATGAAAAAAAAAATTGATAAATAACCCAGTATGAATTTTGATTAAGACAAATCTATTTTGAATATATTTTATAAGGTCATTCAGAATTTGTTTGTGAATTAGCTTTCTCTTTGTTTCCTTTTTCATTTATTAAATTAAATATTGAATCTCCATCTCCCACATAGGAAAAAGAGGATGCCTTTTTTTCCACAGTATTTTGCATCAAAAAATAATAGTGCTTACTCCTCACTTCTAAATTCAATTGTTTGTGTGAACCTCTTACATTATACCTGTAACCAAGCATTAACTTGATTACTTTGCCCTGGGAAAAGAAAGGAACCAGTTGATTTCTCAGCTCACTTTTTTTATCTGTTACAAACCCCATTCCTATTTCCCAGTTGATCCTTCAACTGAAATGTTGCAATAGAACTCTAGTAGAAAAATCAAGAAGTCAACCTCAGAAAAACATCCCCTCCCCCTGGCCCCAAAGAACAATGTGTTTTACCCATCTTGGTTCAAATGTGAGAAACAGATTGATGAGAAAAGAACATCTTTATGCCTCCGATGATTATAGAACATTTGATCGTGACTGTTTCCTCACATGATCTATATTCACACTTTTAAAAAAATTAAACTTAAAGATTTGTAGGGGGAAAAATTGTATTAATGGGGGGGCCTAACTTCATCTGCCTTACAATCACCATGATAGCAATTTTATAGAGTGGTGTCAGCTTTCACCAAACTGGCATTTGAAAGAGGAAAAAAATTCAAATGTATTTAACTGGCAATTGATGCAATAGAAACAGCATTAAGGAATAAGTATAATAGTGCATTAATTATCATTAATTACGAAATAATGACACAGCTATCAAATTAATCAAGGCTTGATTTAGAATTTCAAAATGGACCCATATTTGAGGGGACTATGGTAGCAATTAATATATCAATCTATTTAGAACTATGATTGATTAACACTTTTTTCAAAAAACATATAGCAAATGGCTATGCTAATCAAGAGAAATCAGGCTCTGTTCACAGAGCTTCTTTTAATACTTTAATATTCCACATTTATAAACAGATTTTTTTCCCTTCTACCCATGTCTAAATGGATTTTATATTCTATGGATAGTAAAATGTTTAAGACCGACAAAATCGCCATAGTCTGTAACCTCTATTGGAAAAGGCTTTGATTACAGTAAAATTACACAAAAATGTGTCATTAAAAGGCATTGGACAGACATAAAATCTAACCTTTTGAGCTGAAGAATACTTAATATTCTCTTCATGATCATGCAAGGGGAAATTCTTTGCTATGGAATAGCTATTTTCCTGTTAAGCAGGCTATTTCATCAATGATTTATTCCTGAGATGTAATAGGTCGTTTAAAATGGTGGTTTAAAAGTTAGGCCTTTTTGTTTAATTTTCTCACAGACAGTTGGTAATTATCATGGTCCTGTAGTTTCTCTGGAATGCTGTGGAGGGTCAAATGCCAATGAAACCCTGCTTTATAGGGTAATTAAGACAGTCGACATGGTTATTAAATACATCATGCTAAACTAAACTGGAATGCTGTGAAATAAAATCCAAAATCATAAATAAAACTTGGGTATTCTAGCAAAAGGGTATCATAGTGGGAGGGGCTGTTAAAGAGGGAGAAAGAGTCTTATTCCTTTGGAATTATAGTAAACAGGTCTCCCCAAACCATACTTGTTAAAAGAAAGCTTCTGAATTCCTCAACACTTGCTGTTTCTTAAAATAGAAAGCAACAACAATGATAAAAATATTGACATAACTAAGATTTACAAAATGGTGTATATATATATATATATATATA
>NC_058130.1:489813251-489813528 GCF_016433145.1 Gracilinanus agilis | reverse complement strand
TGGAAAAGGAGGGTATGTCCTTCAATTGGGGAATGGCTGAACAAACTGTGGTATATGCGGGTGATGGAATACTATTGTGCTAAAAGGAATAACAAACTGGAGAAATTCCAGGCAAACTGGAGAGACCTCTGGGAACTGATGCAGAGAGAAAGGAGCAGAGCCAGAAGAACATTGTACACAGAGACTGATATACTGTGGTAAAATTGAATGTAATGGACCTCTGTACCAGCAGCAATACAATGACCCAGGACAATTCAGAGGGATTTATGGTAAAGAA
>NC_058130.1:489760297-489813160 GCF_016433145.1 Gracilinanus agilis | reverse complement strand
AGAGCCAGAAGAACATTGTACACAGAGACTGATATACTGTGGTAAAATTGAATGTAATGGACCTCTGTACCAGCAGCAATACAATGACCCAGGACAATTCTGAGGGATTTATGGTAAAGATGCTACCCACATTCAGAGGAAGGACTGCAGGAGAGGAAACATATAAGAAAAGCAACTGCTTGAACGCATGGGTCGGGGTGGACATGATTGGGGATGTGGACTTGAAATTACCACACCAATGCAACCACCAACAATTTGGAAATAGGTCTTGATCAAGGACACATGACAAAACCAGTGGAAATGTGCGTTGGCCATGGGAGAGGGGAGTGCGGGGGGTGAAGGGGAAAGTAGGAGCATGAATCATGTAACCATGTTAAAAATGATTATTAATAAATGTTAAAAAAAAGTCTTGTTCACTTGAAATTAATTAAGTTAAATTAAAATGTCTGAATGTAGTAGTTGGGTCCCTAAAAATCTTTTCTTCTCTACACTAACCATTCTATTTTCCTTCAAATAATTCTCATGGGACATGGTTGTGAGTTCTACACAAGAAATTGTGTGGTTACAATAATCAATCTTGGTGGCAAGGCATTGTCTTTGTAGGATTTCATTTTAGAAAGGTTCTTACAAATTCCATTCAGACCTTTCATAAACATCATTGAAACTAATGTCAAAATAAAGGAATCTTCATTTAACCTTTTTGATTGAGTCCCTGCATGGTTTCCAGGCTCTTCAGCATATTAATGGCCCTACACTAATTTTTCTAAAATATGGCACCCAGAAGTGAACACAAGACTTGAAATGTATTTTGGGCAGGGTTGAGTACAAAGGAGTCTCTCACCTCCCTTTTTCAGTATAAAATAAATTTCTTACTATAGTCTAAGATTGCATAAGTTTTTTAACTACTATGTGAAACTACTCATTTCTGCTGGACTAAAACCCACTAAAACCCTCAAGACTTCTCTCTAAATTGTGATCTACTTATGTTTTCCTTCCAGCTGGTATTTGTGGTTGATTTTTTAAAATTCAAGTGTAATGTCTTACAGTTATTTCTATTAAATTTCATCATTTAAGTTTTGGGCCATCATTCTAGCCTATGAATTTTGTTAAAATACTGACTCTTATCCACGAGCTGTGCCTATTCTGTCCTCTGTGTAAAGCAGTTTTAAAAAAATAAATGAATGATTGTTGTGGCTTATATGCCTCTACTGGAGCACACGACAACTGTTTGATGAACTTTTCATAGGTGTTATGTCAAACATTCTGTTTTGTGATCTTGAAGCCAATTTTGCAAACATAAAAACTGATATCTCTTTTGTGTTTTTTCTGTCTTTTCCATGCCTCATCTTGACTTGTAAACCTAACCTGGAAAACCTGCAAATTAGGATTTTGTGGTTTATCTAGGAGTAATGAAGGAAATATTACTGTTATTTTTATGAGAAAAAACAATTTTGTATAGCTTATTTCATTCAAAATAAAATGTTGGTTTTCTTTAAAATAAAAAAGTGGGGAATGTAGGGAAGGAGGAAGGGGGAGAAAGGTGCCGCTTTGAAGAGAAGGGGCTAGCATATATAGTTCAAGGACATTTAGGGACCTAGGACAGAGAAGCAAGAGTAGGAAGAGGGACATACAGGGGGTTGGAGGGGAGGGTGTGTGTTGTAGAAATGAAAGGCAGAAGGGAGGGCAGACATGTGAGGGCAGGACAGGGAAACATAAAGGAGGCCAGGCTAGAAGTTAGGGGAAAGGGGTTCCCCCCACAGACAGACAAAAAATAGATACTAAGACTGTCTTTGGACAAGCCACTGGAGGGGAGGTATCAAGTCAAGTACCCGTGTTTGAAAGGGTAGTGGTGGGGTATTTTTTCTCCATGATTGAATTCTGCTTTCACTTGGAGGGTCTCTTTTGGGGGAGGGCAGGAAATGAGGAGGCAGAGGGTTGAGAAGTGCAGTATAGTACAGTAAAATTAACATGTTTTGTGATTGGGGGGGTGTTGATTTCTTTGAGAATGTACATAATATGAATCTATGTAAAATTAGTTCTATCTGTGGTCTTACTTATCTTATATCTTACAACCTTTCATATGGTTCTGTCTCCATGATCCTTAATCCTAAAATCCCTCTATCTGATCACAACTTCTTGTCCTTCTAATTCTTGTCTTCCTCAGTACCCATAAATCTATCCTTCACCTTACATCCAGCCCATCCACCTTTTCCCTTCTTTTCTAGCCCTTTATCCTTCTCAGCCTCATTTTAGTCTCTGTAGTTAACCAGTTCAATTGTACTGTATTCTCCATTGATTGCTTTGTTCTTTTTATTCTATCATAGGCCCCATCTGCTATATCACTTTTCTTTCTTTCTCCCAAATTGACCCTCTTTTGCATCCACTAGCATGGCTGTTTCAAATTTTCATTTCTTTCCTCAAGCCTTCTTTACAAACTCTTCCTGTCCTTCACAGCAAAAGGTCTTTCCTCTTTCTTTACAAAGAAAATTGAGAGCATCCATCATGAACTCATTCTTCTCCACTATTCCACACCTCAAAACCTATATGAATTATATCCATTCTCTTCTTCTTTGTTCCAGTCTCTGATGAAGAAATGGCCCTTCTCTTTGAAAGATTATTTATTTTCTATTACTCCTCTTCATGTACCTTACATTTCTGTCAAACTGGCCTACTAGCTATTCCCATATTCAGGCAGTCCATTTCTGCTACCATGTCTTTGCACACCCTGTCCCTCATGCCTAGAAAGCATCTCTGCCTCTTAGAAAATATTCTTAACTGCTTTCGGGGCTCAATTCAGATGGCCTCCAATACAAAGATTTTCTTAATCCTTCTCTTTGGTAGTGTTCTCTTCCTCCTCTAAATACCTTCATCAAATAATAAAATTACAGTGTTTAGATGGGATACACCATGTTAAAGTGTATTTTTAAAAATCAACGAACAAATAAACAAAATCCACTGGATTTGGAACCACAAGAGACCTGGATTCAATTCCTGGCTGTTACTACTTGTATGGTCTTGGACAAGTATTTTACCTTTGTAGTCTTCACTTTCTTCATCTATGAAAGAAGGCATTTAGAAAAGATTACCTACAAAACCTGCTAATACAACATAAATCTGAACAATAATCCTCTCTTTTTCAGACCCCCAAAAAGGTCCATTCAGCCTTTGCTTGGAACTCTCCAGTGAGGGAAATCCACTACCTCCTCAGAGAAATTCCATTTCACTTTTGGGTGCTACTAGGGTTGGGTAAGGTTATATTTATTTCTGCAACTTCCAGCTATCCACTCTTGTTTTTGCTCTCTGTGATTATCTAACCTGTCTTCTACATAACTTCTTCAAAAACTTGAAGATAGTAATCAGATGCCAGCTAAGTCTCCTTTTCTCTAAACTAAAAGTCATCATTTTCTTCAGCTTAACATATGCCAAGAATTCAAGGCCTTTAGATATCCTGATTACCCTTCCTTTGGCATTCTCTCAATGTGGGATGCCTTTCCTAAAAGGCAACAAGCAGAAGTTAGCATAATGCTCTTGGTGTAACATGAGCAGAGAAGAGTGAGACTATCACTTCCCTATGAATGGACATAAAGCTTATCCAAATTACACATCTTAACAATATATTTTCTTTCTTGGTTCTCATAGCATACTGTTGACTTACACTGTACTGCTATTAAACAACTCCCCATATCTTATCCAGATAAACTACTGTCCAGTTTCACTTTCCATCTCATACTTGTAAAGTGTACTTTTGATCTCAAGTCTGTGTTTACATTTATCCCTAACAGTCTTAATCTTATTAAATTTAGCTTAACTGTCTAGCAGGAAAAGATCTTTGCAGGTACTGGATAGTACTCAATGCATTAGCTTTCCCTTTAGCTCAGTGTTATACTCAAATGTGATAAACATTCCAACAATGCCTTTATGCAAGTCTTTGATAAAAGTGTTAAATAGCACAGAGGGCATGAATAAAAGCCCTCTATTTACTTACCTGTGGCCATATTGCCTTCCCCAAGCAAAGTGTAAATCGCTTTAGGATAGAGATGACTCCATTCCAGCCTCTGTTTCCTTAGAGTTTAATACAGTTTCTTGCTCATAGTAGGCATTTGAAAAATGTGGATTTGAATTCGTTTGAATCTAGCATGTTATCTCTCCCAGTTCCAAGTAATTTGTAAGTTTGGAAAGCATATTAACTATTCCTTCATTCACAACATTGTTATAAGTGTTGAAAAGACCAAGAGAGAACTCTGAGACTTTGTACAGCAGACTTCTCATCAAGTTGATGTTAGCACATTAGTTTTAGTTATAATCACAAAATTCACCTAATTCACCTAATTATGATCACTTAAACATTTTTGGCTTACTTTGATAATACTATTAACTTTAGAAATAAAGCTTCAAGATTGAATCTAGAAGTCATATTGAAGTAGTTGATAATGCTTACAAATATACTGGTCTCCTGCGGTGAGATATACTGAGCACAAAGATGTTTAAGAGAAGCTACTAAATACGTGGAAATGTATTAGCATCCAGAAATCAAAACTAAGTGGATGAACAAATTTAAAGCAATTTATATCTGTACAATGTCAATTTTAATTGATACCTGTGGAATTGTAAAGTGGACCATATATATCATTCAGAAGCTATCCTAACAAAGATTATTATAGCACCTATCAATTTAAGGAAGTTATAGAAAGGATAATGCTTCCACACCAAAGAAAGAGGAAGAGGACTGATAGAAATTCTTAGTTAAAACCTGTAAAAACACTTAGAGCAAAAACAGAAATAATTTCACTAAGAAATACTAAGGCATGATTCACTGGATTTGTTCAATGTAACTGAAAATAACTTACCTACATATGGAGTCAATGAAATGGCTAAGATCCAAGAATGGAAACAAAAGACCCTCTGTGACATCAAAGAAGCATCAAACAAAAATCTGAGTCACGTGGATTTGTTTGAAGAAACTAAGGAGTTTTCATGGCAATTCAGGATCAAGTCATTGCCAACAGAAATTACGAAAGAGTTATCCTTAAGGAGGTAGGACTTAGTGATTAATATAGATTAAGTGAGGAAATGGTGGAGGAGATTATCCAACACATCCCTGCAGGCTGTAAAAGTTTAGCACCTATGAAATACATAGCAAGAAATAATGAGGTGGCTAGAATTATGTATTAGATGCTCATTATCTTTCAAGGATTGACAGACAACAAATCCCCACACTACAACTGCAGACCTTAAAATATCCTCGAGAATTTAATCAATAAATTCTACTGGAACTGGACCACCATCTGACTTAAACTTAAAAACAACTTTTCTAACACATATATTAGATCTTTGTAATCTTGGATACATAAGTTACTTGGAATGCAAAAATTTCAAAAGACATACAATACAACTGGCTAATGATATCAAAATCATGTAGAAATAGGATGAGATGTATTATTCTATCCGCTACTGAAGTGGTACCAAAGATACTTTCAGCAAGCCTGCAGACAATGAGATTACATCCTAGCACTTTTATTCATCTGTGCAGGCCAACAGTGAATCCTCCTAGGATCCCTTCCATCTGAACTTCATTAAAAATGATGAAAAATATGTGGGAAGGAGGAGAAGGAGGAGAGAAAGGAAGAGGTGGAGGAGGGAGAGAAACAGGAGGGTAAGAGGGAAGGAAAAGGAGGAGGAAAAGGGGAGGGAGGGGAAAATAATAGGAAGCGGAGGGGAACAGGAGAAGAGAAAGAAGGAAAGAGGAGGAAGAAAAAGAAAGGGGAAAGAAGAAGAAGAAGAAGAAGAAGAAGAAGAAGAAGAAGAAGAAGAAGAAGAAGAAGAAGAGCAACAACAACAACAACAAGAGGAACTTTTTAAAAACCAAATTTCCCTATAATGATGAAATCATATATCTAGATATCTGAGTGTCAGGTACAGCAAATGAAGCAAGATTTGAGCACAAAAAAAATGACAAAGTTAGCTTAAGTGTATAAGCTTTCTATGGTCCATAAGTTTACTCCATTTGCTCTTCCTCCCCCAGTAGTCTCCAGTTCTTTCCTAATTTCTATATTTTCACTGCCTCATTCTTGGTCATTTTTTTCTAGAACTCAAATCTTGCTTCATTTGCCCTACCTGACACCCTCTTAGCCCTGCATTCCAGCCGTCCTCAGATTACTTAATCAAAATCATCCAGTGCATAAAATAAAAATGAAAGTCATCCAAATTTACCCTCTTAATTATTAGTACAATCTGTCCTCAGTAGTTTTTAAAAAATTAATGGTAGGAGTACCAAATTTAATTGGAACAACTATAATTTTTATGTGACAAGATGGAATTTGGGGATCAGTGGTTTTCAGCATTTTGGCCTTTACTTATTGTTGCTGGATTAAATTTCAAGAACCAAGGCAAAATTTCAGAAATGATTTGCTTACCCTTTCCGAATCATAAGCTCCTAGAACACAAACATTTTTTATGCCTGTGTTCCTGTTACCTTAACACAGTACTTGGCACATAATAGGAGATTAAAGTATGTTTTTTTTTTAATTTCATTTTAAAATTTTAAAGTAAAAGGGATCACTAAAAATGAAGGGCTTCTATTTTTTTCTTCCCTTCATGTAGTCTGCTTCTTGAACTTATTCTTTTCAGGTACAAACTCAATGTCTTCTCCCCTAAGGAATCATCATTCATGGCATAATGAAAGGGCTCTTTGTGCAGTCATATTTGAGTCCTGAAGTCCTGTTCATTCTACCTTTACAACATCTTTGGTATCTCCTTTTTCTCTCCTTTAACTTTGCTACCACCCATAACATCATACCTAGAGTATTGCAATAGCCTGCTGATAGATCTGCCTACCACATGTATCTTCCCACTACTTACCATCCCCCACTCAGCTGTCCAAGTGATCTTCCTGAATCACTTGAAGTATAGTGGCTCCCTTTTACCTCTAGAATCAAGTATAAAATCCTCTGCTTAGCTTTTAAAACCCTTGACAACTTGGCCCCTTCCTGTCTTTCCAGCCTTCTTACACCTTAATCCCTCAATATGTACTCTAGAATCCAGTGGCACTAGTATCCTTGCTGGTCCTCAAACAAGACACTGAACCTTTTCACATATTCCATTCCTATAATTCCTTCTTCACCTCCACCTTCTGGCTTCCCTGGTTTCCTAGAATCTCACCTTCTACCAGAAACCTTCTCAGTCCTCCTTAAAGTTCTCACCTCTTCTCTAAGAATATCCCAAATTTTTCCTGTACATATCTTGTTTGTATTTAGCTGTTCACATGTTGGTTCCCCATTAGATTGTGAGCTCCTTATGGGCAGGAACTCTCCTGTCTTTCCCCAACACTTAGAACAATGCCTGGCACATAGTAGGTACTTAAATGCTTGTTGACTTGACTTGACATTTGCTGGCTGTGTATCAGGAGGCCAATCATTTAACCTCTTGGAGACTTCTCATCCCCCCAAAAAAGATACTACTACTAACTCCTTACACTACCTGCTCACAGGATGGTAGTGAGACTTAGAGGTAATTGGAAGAGAATAATTAGGAGATAATCCTAGTTGGCCAGCTAGAGATATCTACAAAGGAATTAGATATGTATTCTGGCTCCTTGCTAAAGGACATGTACCTTCTGAGATGATATGGGAAACTCTTGTCTTGGACTTCTAGTAAAGGGCAAGGGAAATAAATTTCTCTCCCCTCCTTGCCACTTGCAGAAACTAAAAGTGAAATTAGAAGACTTAGCACAAATGCATGCTTTCAGGAGACAAAAGAGGGATCCAAAAGAGAAAGAGGGCTGTCTCCCACCATTCTTATAAACCTCAGAAAAGGTGGCTCTTCCCAGCAACAGTTTGTCTTTCTGATTATTAGTGACCAGTTAGCTTCAGCATAACTCTACTCGCCAAACCAGAATGTCCTGTTTCTATGTTCCTCATCAGCAAGAAGCATGCCCCCTCAGCAGCCAGAAGGCATATAGAGATCCATGACTGATTCCTCAGGCCAGCCCATCAAGGGTTTCCCTGACCATCCTGCTACATGAGGAAAATGCTTCGTAAAATGCAAAGTCCTATATAAATATAATCTATTACTACCATTAAGTTCACAATCACTGACTCACCCTGCCTTAAAATGTGTGTTTCCCATCATACAGATGCTCATCTTTTTAGGGTTAGTACACATGGCCACATACTTGATATGAATATGCTCCTCTCATTGTCCTGGTGTGTGTGTGTGTGTGAGCACACGCGCTTGTGTGTGTGTGTGTGCGTGTGTGTGCGTGTGTGTGTGTGTGTGTGTGTGTGTGTGTGTGTGTGTTTTGAAAACTTAGAAACAAATTCATCAAACTCTATTTTCCAAGTGTAAGTGGGTCTTTTGTGGATCATTTTCATGGAACACATTAAATCCCAAGATGCCTTCATGGCTTGTGTAGTACACACATCTGAGCACTCTCCCTCCCTACTGTCAGTTGGGGCATGCTCAGGGAATGCTAACGAATTTTAATTGTAGCCTAAGCAAAACCTAATTAGGAAGATAAATCTGCTGTCAGAAAAATCATATTGCCCATCCCAAGGCCAAACATAATGATTTTCACATTATCCACTATTTTGGATGATCTGTACCATTCCCCTCTTCTAACAATTAGAATAATTACAAGTTGTCTGATGTCACGTTGGATTTGTTTTAAATTTCAGTAAGTCTACAAGCAGCATGTTATTGCTGTAGTCACCACTTCTGCATGTATCTAATTATCTTTGTCTTCTGTTTTAAAAAAATATTCGATTCACTTTAACAAATAACACAGTAGAAAGAGCTTTGGATTTGGAGTTAGAAGGCTTGGATTCAAATCCTAGCCCGAATGTTTTCCTTTTCCCCTGACCACAGGTGAGTTGAATCAGCCTTTTGGCTTTGATTCCTTCAAATCAAGTAAAATGAAGGGGAGCTTAGCCAGACAGCCTCTAAATTCCCTTCTAGCTCAAAATGTATGAACCTAAAATATAGTTGTATGATTTTTCTTTTTTTTTTCCTTAAAACCCTTACCTTCTGAGCCTTACACAGTATTGGCTCCAAGACAGAAGAATGGTAAGGGCAAGGCAATGGGGGTCAAGTGACTTGCCCAAGGTCACACAGCTGGGAAGTGTCTGAGGCCACATTTGAACCCAGGACCTCCCACCTCTAGGCCTGGCTCTCAATACACTGAGCCATCCAGCTGCCCCCTGATTTGTCTTATATCATGTTTTATATATGATTATAATTCCCATGCACAAGAGATTGCATTAGGTGCTGAGGACTCAGAATCAAAATAAGGAACAGATTTATATTCCTTAAAGAGTTTTCAAATAATGTTGAATGAAGAAATACAAAAGAATAGACTTCATAAAACACTGGCACCATAAATGTATCCTAAAAGTTTCACCTACGAGGGAAAATCTTTTTCACAAGTGGCTACACATAGACCTTCTGATTACTGTAATCATATCTGTAGCAGCTACATTGTGTACTGGAGTCAGGAGGACGTGAGTTCAAATCTGCTTTCAGACACAATAGCTGTGTGACACTGGGCAAGTTGTTTAACCCTGTTTGCCTTAGTTCTTCAATTATAAAATGAGTTGGAGAAGGAAATGGCAAAACACTCCAGTATCTGTGCCAAGAAAATCCCAAATAGGGTCATGGAAAGTCAGACGTGACTGAATAATGACTGAACAGCAACCACAATTAGCAACTAACAGTAGTGTGATTTCCTATTCTCCCAGAAAGAGAAGCCATTCCATTTTCATACTCAATAAGACTTCTCTAAAGGCCAGCGTGCAACGCTAAATTGTGTTGAATGATGCCAGATAGCGCCAGTTTATCATATAGGCAGCTGACATGAAACTTTTTCACTTAACTGAGGTTGGACTTCCTCTGGGTTCAGAGATGAAAGGTCAGTTCTTTATCCACTAAGTCACCTCGCTATTCTGAAATCCCCAGTACATTACAAATTTGAACAGTTTAAGCTCTCTTAAATAAAGAATCTCTTCTCAGGGTAAAGTATACAGTGTATATAGATACAGTGCAGGAGAAACATGTGAAAGGTCACAGCTGTGACCTTTTAACATCAATAGTTTTATTTATAGTCAGACGCTCAGTTTATAGGGCTTAAAGTAAAAGCAAGAAAAAAAAGACAAGGTATCTGATTAGCTATTTAATATCACCTTGGCTACACTAAATTTCCCTTTTTACTCTTGAGCCCAGAAGAAAGCATATACAATTAAAATGACAGCTATTTTAAAATAAAGAATACCATGTTTTTTTCGAATCAGTGTTTTAAATTGGATGTCTAATCCGGTTCCCTTTTGATATGGCCTGAAAGAATTCAACTGTGTTTAAAAGTATATGGAGAGATTTATCTCTGAACATGTACGATACATTTTAAAAGAACAGAGTCTCAGTATTTTATTTTTATTACTGCTTGCCTCCGTGTCACCTATTTGTTGCCTTGATGTATTTAAAAATATATTCAGGAGAGCTATGGCTTGTAATTTCCTAAATCCCACTTTATGGATGTTTAGCAGTTGAGATAATCTAACAAATAAATGTAAATATACATCATTTTGTTGTTTAAGAAATTATCCTAAATTATACCATAACTCATTTATGTACCGTATGTGGCAGGTTTAAAAATATCTTTTGTTAAATACAAATGCTTTTCAATTATTATAAATAGGTCTGAGGAGACAGTCAGAGGAACTGAGTTCAAATCTCATTTCTCTCATTTAATTCATCTGTGACCTTAGCAAGTCACTTCATTTCTCTATTTCCCTCTTTCTTTATTTGTAAAATGAGATGCATGAATAAGATGCTTTAATTTGATATTAAAGTGATAATGGTTTGAAGTATTGCCCCTTTCGAGATAACACATTTTGATTTTGACAGGGACTTCCAAGAAATACTACCTCAACCTAAAGAAGTGATTCTGATGATATGAGCTTCTGCTTCTAAAGAAAGCTTTTGGGGAGGTTATTTGGAACTGGCAAGCTTTTGGGGTGTCTATCTAATTAACCAGCTCACTTATTTTGACCTATTTATAAAGCCATGAAAGTTACGAAAGTTTACCAAAGATGATCCTCCATGACACATCCTTGAACTAAATATTTGATGATATTCTATTTTTCTGAATTCTAGATTTTAATAACAACATTGACAGCAGAGAGAGAGAGAGAGAGAGAGAGAGAGAGAGAGAGAGAGAGAGAGANAACATTGACAAGAGAGAGAGAGAGAGAGAGAGAGAGAGAGAGAGAGAGAGAGAGAGAGAATGACAGAACATTTAAGCAGCATTTACTATGTGTCCAGCACTGTGCAGAAAACTGTGTACGCAAGTATAATATATTACAAAAATTAGTGCATTTTAAATATAGAAGCAATATAATGGCCCCTCGTGACCACATGGTTCTCTCTTCTGCTGCTTTATGGAGTTTATATAAGATGAAAACTTAGGAATACCATGACAATTGATACAAGATCCCAATTGGAAAAGTTCTTAACATTTAAACTTGGGTTTGGCTCTTTGCTTTAATTTACATTTGTATTATCTCTCTCTAATCCCTGACCTCTTTGTGGTTGAGGCAAAATTCAAATTAACAGAAATATTTGGAACAAGAAACATCAGAGTGTATTACAGGGCCTGTTAATAGACAAGCACCAGAAAAAGAATTTAGGGGTGGGGGAAGAAGAAAACAGGCCTTTTCTTGTAACTTTCCTCAGTCTTTGAGGAGGTGGGTACAACTGTTGGCATCAGTCCAAAATTTCTGCTTTTAGATGCCTGGCGGGCTAATGGCTCTCCTTACTCTCTCCTTGTGTGATTCCTTATTTCAGTTCTACTTTCTCTTTCTTCTTTCACTGGTTGCTCATGTACTGCCAATTCTGTCTGGTTCAGTTCTTGGTGTCTCCACTGCTTTTTTTTTCCACTTCCAGATCACAAAAATCTTTCTTTAGTTCTGAAAAAGCTTCTCCTTTTTATGTTCATATGAGCTTCTCTGGATGTGACCAAGACACTTCCCCAAACAGAATAGACTTATTCTAAAATCTAATTGAATTTGATTGGTCAAGGAGATGTTCAAGCCTTGTTCACACCTAGTGAACAATTGAGATGTATTCACTCACACAAATAGACAGACAGACAGACAGGCACACACATACTTCTTTATTAAAAAAAAAAACAAAAAAAAACTAATTCCTCTCTCCTCATGCTATTGAAGGAAAAAAAATCCTTGTAAAAAATACAATCAGAAAAAAATTCCCTCAAAAATGGAATACAAAAATTTACATTTCTCATTCTAAACACCAAATTTATAAGGTTTTTATAGTGGATATCATGATTGAACTTTTCAAATTAAAATTCAACAAACATTTAGTGTCTATTGTACATAAAGCACTGTACGGGGCAATGAGGTAGATATATGACTAAGAGAGTATTCCTGCTCTCACAGAATTTACAGTCTACTTGACTATCACGTAAATATAGATAACTACATGAGGAGCACTTTATTTTTTAACTTTGTTTAAATTTATTTAATTTTTTAAAGCAAAGAGATTTTTGTATTCTTTTTCTATTTAGTATCAAATTCTCTTCCTACCTCAACTCCTCCCATATCCATTGAAAAGCCAAGAAAAACAAAACCTATTACAAATATGTATGGTAAAGCAAAACAAATTTCCACATGTCATATTCAAAAAATTATAAGCAAGAAAAATAAAGAGAAAGACTATGCTTCAATCTTCATTGACTTTAAGTTCATCAGTTCTCTATCTGGAGGTAAATAGCCTGATGAATCCCTTTGAATTATGATTGTTCATTTTCTTGATAAAAATTATTAAAACTTTCACATTTGAGTATTTTTACAATATTGCTGCAAGTTGTTCTGATTCTGCTCACTTCACTTTGCATCAGATCGCACATTTCTTCCCAGGATTTTTGAAACTATCCCCTTCACCATTTCTTATAAGCACACTAGTATTTCGTCACATTTATATACTGCAAACTATTCAGCCATTGCCCAATTGATGGGGATCCTCTAAGTTTCTAATTCTTTGCCACACAAAAAGAATTACTATAAATATTTGTGTGTGTGTGTGTGCCCACACGCGTGTGTGTGTAATAGGACAGGTGGTACATTGCATGGAGTGGCAGGCCTGCAGTTAGGAAGACCTAAGTTCAAATCCTTCCAGAAATAATTTACCAGTTGAGTGACTCCTGACAAGTCATTTAACTTCTGTTAACTTTCATTTCATTCTCTGAAAACTTCTTGTTTATATCCTTTGACCTTTTGGAGAATGGCTCTTATTTTTTGCAAATTTGACTCAATTCCCTAGATATTTTAGATCTTTATATGATAAAAACTTTAAAGATTTTGTTTCCAGTTTCCTGCTTCTAAATTTAGGTTCATTTTGTTTGTGCAAAACCACTAATTTTATGTGTTCAAAATTTTCTATTTTGCCATCTGTGAATCTCTATATAGAGCTCTTATTTGTTAGGGAACACTATCTCATCCATAGACCTGTCAGGTATTTTCTTCCATGTGCTACCAATTTGCATATGATATCTAAATATGTCTAAATAATGAAAATATTCTTAGTTTATCTTAGCATACAGTATAGATATGTTCTAAGTCTAGTTTCTGTTAAACTACTTTCCAGTTTTTGCCCAAATAGCTGGGGCCTCTGGATATATCAAACAATAAGTTACTGAACTAACTTGCTTCTGTATATTGTGTAACTGATCCATCTCTTTGGTCAACTTCTCTATTTCCCAATAACAAATTGTTTTGCTTGATTACAGCTTTCTTAGTAAAGTTTGAGGTCTCATACTGCTATGCTGTGTCCTTTGCACTTTTTAAAAATGGATTTCCTTGATATTCTTGACCTTTTTTTCCATCAGATCAATTTCGTTGGTATTTTTTCTTGTTCAAGAATGTAATTTTGGTAGTTGATTGGTATGGAACTAAGAAAATTAATTTAAGTTGCATTATCATTTTTAATATATTTGCTAAACCTATTAATGAACAATTACTATTTTGCTAGTTAGATATGCCTTCATTTGAATGGGGTATTTTATAATTGTGTACATATAGTTCTGAAGTGTATCTTGACACAGATAAACCAAGTATTTGATATTCTTTATTGTTATTTTAAATGAAATTTCTCTTTCTATTTCTTCCTAATGTATTTTGTTGGTAATATACGGAAAGATGAATGACTTACATGGGTTTATTTTATATCCTTCAAATTTGCTGAAGTTATTTTTTTCAATTAGTTGACTCTTTAGTGTTCTCTAGGTAAACCATTATATCATTTGCAAAATGTTTTGTTTCCTCATTGCCTATGTTTATTCTTTCAATTTATTCTTCTTGTCTTATTGTTATAGTTATCATCTCTAATACAATATTGAATAGTAATGATGATAATGGACATCTTTGCTTTACCTAGGTGTTATTGGACAAGTTTTTAGGTAAGTTCTATTTATCGTTTTAAGGAAAGCTCCATTTATTACAGTACTTTCTAGTGTTTTTAATAGAAATGGAATATTTTGGAATAATGGAATAACGGGAATATTTTGTCAAAAGCTTTTTCTATATCTATTAAAAACATAATTTTTGCTGTTTGTCTTACCAGTATATCAAAATATGCTTATAGTTTTCATAATATTGAGTCATTCCTGTAGTTCTGGTATAAACCCAGTTTGGTCATATTGTATGATCTTTGTGATATATTGTTATAATTTTTGCTAGTAAAATTTTTGCATCAATATTTCTTAGGGAAAATGGATGAAAGTTTTCTTTCTCTGTTTTGATTCTTTCTAGTTTACAAATCAAGACTACATCTGCATCACAGAAGAAATTTAGTAGGACACCTTAATTTTGTCAAAAAAGATTACTTAGCATTACAAATAAGTGTTCTTTAAATGTTTGGTAGAGCTCATCTGTTAATAAATCTGATTATGCATTATTTATTTTGTTCTTCACCAAGAAGGCCATTTATGGATTGTTCAATTTCTTTTCCTAAGACAGAGTTGGCGAAATATTCAATTTCCTTTTCTATTAATCTGAACAATTTATATATTTTTTTGCAAATATCCAGCTACTTCATTTAGATTAACCATTTTGTTGGCATATATTTGGGTATAAAACTCCCAATAATTGCTTTATTTCTTTACTTGTTGCCAATTCATCTTTTTCTTTTTTGATGCTGGTAATTTGGCTTTTTCTTTCTTTGATTAAAAACAAATTATAAATACTTTATTTTATTGGTATTTTCTTTACTTAAATAACAGTTCCTAGTTTTATTTATTAATCCAATGTTTTTTAATTTTAATTTTTGTTTCTCTCTCCTTTGATTTTCAGGATTTACATTTTAATGCTTAATTAGGAGTTTTTTATTTCTTGCTTCTCTTATTGCTCCTGCTGTTACTGTTGGTTTGGTAGTGTTGGTTAATAGTGGTGTGTGTCTCATTTGTTCATTTACCCTTTATCTCTGCTATTGGTGGAAACATTTAAAGATATAGATTTGTTCCAAAATACTTTTTGACTGCATCCTATAAATTCTAATATATTGTCACATTCTTGTCATTTCTTTAATAAAATTAGTTGTTGCTTCTATGACTTATTCTTGAACTACCTTGCCTTTATCATTAGGTTATTTAATTTCTTTTACCGAATATAATTTTATTGTATTTATTATAAGGTTAAATTTTGTGATGTGCTATACACAGCTGAGAAATATGCATACACCTTTTTTCCCATGAAGTATTCTCTAAGTCTATCATCTCTAACTTTCTAAAATTTTATTCCTCTTTAACTTTTTTTCTGGTTTATTTTATGGTTAGATTTTTCTAGTTCTGAGATAGACAAATTGAGATTCCTTCATTTACAGAGTTTTACAGTCTATTGTTTCCTATAATTTATTAATTTTTCCTTTAAAATTTTGATGCATGAGTATTCAGTATTGATATTACTTCATTGTCCATGATTCCTTTTAGCAAAATGTAGATTCCCTGTTTATCTCTTTTAATTTGGTTTTATTTTTGCTTTTGTTTTATCTAAGATCATGATTATCACTCTTGCTTTATTTATTTCAGCTGAAGAGCAATAGAATCTGCTATGTTTCTTCCATTAACTTTCATTTTTAATGTGTTTCTTGTAAGTAGCATACTTTTGGATTATGGGTTCTAATTCATTCTGCCATCATCCTACATTTTATGGATAAATTCATCCCATTAACATTCACAGTTATGATTACGAATTGAATATTTTTTTATATTTACTTTTTTTCTATCCTGGCCCTCCAACAATCCATTTTTCTCCTAACCATTGCATTCCTAAATCCACCTTTCCTTTATTTACCCTCTTTCTCTTAATGCTGTCCCTTCCTATTTCTCTATGGAATAAGATGGATTTCTGTATCTAACTATGTATGTTTATTCTCTCCATGAATGAATTCAGATGAGAATCAAGTTTAAATGTTGCCTACTCCTTCCCATTGCCTTAATAACTCCAGTTAGAATTTGAACTCATACCTTCCTGACTCCCAAGTCCAGGACTCTAGTCATTGTGCCAGTTAAAAAGAGGAACACCTTAGGGAAGAATGAAATCTAAATTTTTCTAGGAAACTTTCCAAACAGTTTTAAGAAAAAGCTGCAAAATATTGTCATAATTTATATATATATATATATATTTTTTTACTTTTACTTCACACAAATTAACATATTGCATGGTAACTAAGATCCAATTAAACAGTAGAAAGAAAATTCTAGTATATTTGGACAGCAATAATAATCTAAAATGTTAGCTACTGAAGAGGGATCCAAATTTCAATGGATTGCATTCTGAAATCTGCTAACTATGAAACCCACTGAAGAAGTAGAGGAATAGAATTGCCCTTATTATCTAGCATACTAGGCTAATGTCAGGTCACACCAGGCTATTGCCCTAGGGTATATGTAGTCCATGCCTGAGTTGCCAAAACTTCCCCTTCTCCAACTTCATCTTTTGTCATTCATGTGTGGAGAATCACTGTTCCTTCTCTAGTCCACTCTGGTAAATGGTGTCTGGATAATAAATAGCATCAGTGTGGGCAGGCACTCACTTCAAAGCCACAATGGGATGAAGCAGCTACTTTAAAGAGAAATCATTTGGGGACTCCTAGTTTCCCTCAACTTTTCCAATGTCCCTTTCTTTCCACTAATGCTAACATCATCACCATGTATATTAATCTTCCCTTTGCAGAGTAAAGAATCAAAAAAGATCATGAGAGGGAGATTTCTCTTCCTTTGCATGGAAATGCCTATCATAGAAAGCTCAATATTTCCCCCTTATTTTAAAAAATGCATTTAAATTTTTAAATACAAAAATGCTGTCACTGTCTCTGTCTCTACACACACACACACACACACACACACACACACACACACACACACACACACACACATCTACAGCTATACTGTAACAGTGATGATATTCACATAAAATAGACGTGTTTTAATAAAATCCTTAGAATACCAATATATATACAAGAAAAAAAGTCCACAATCACCCCAAAGACCTCATAGGACCCCGAACCCAGTCAATCCATAGGCTACTCTTAAATTACCAAACAGATATTTGTAGAAATTAGACTATATGAGGTTTTGAGTAGTCCCTTTTTCTTGCCATTTCTTTGAGAATCCTATTCCATTTTTATTCCCTATTTCATACCACAGAATGGTATTTCAGGGCAAGCTTCATATAACATCAAAGCAATGTTGCTAATGATATGTTATGTGAAGCATGTTTGCTTGTTATAATTATAATACTTACATAAGCCTTTATATAGTTTGGAAAGTACTTAAAATATATTGTCTAATTTGAATCTCACAGCAATCCTAAAAGAATGGAGCTAATATTATCTCCATTTAAAAAAAGCAGAAATGAAGAGTGAGATAGATTAAGTGACTTGTCTAGGTTCACATAGCTAGTAAATTTCTGAGGGAGAATTAGAACTCAAATATTTTACTCAAATGCCAGCACCCAGTGCAATGGTCAGTTCGTTGTAGCCCCCTAATGAAATCACTATCCCACTCAATATAGCATCTTCTATTTCATCCTTCTTGAAGCTTTTCAGATATCCTCGTCTTCTCAGATAAGGACCTCATCTCCTATCCAGACAAAAATATTAAAGTCATTTGCTGAGATGTTCCTCTTCTCCCCTCTTCATCTCTGATATAATTCACACTCTCCCACCAACACCTTCACTCCTCTCTTACATAAAGAGGTGGCCTTTCTTCCCAGGGCAAGCTAATCCCTCTCTACTTGCACCTTCAATCTCATGTCAACCTATTTATTCCATTAAGTTTCCCCCACTACTATTCATACTCTCTAATCTTTAGTCCTTCCCTATGTACTGACTCCTTCCTTACAGTTCAAAAACATGTTCATGTCTCCCCTACGTGCCACTTGATTCACCCATTCTATCAGTTATCACCTGATATCTCCCCACTCCTTGGCAAAACCTATTTGAAAAAAAAGACCAGCTTGTTCTCTTCTTCCCTGCTTCAAAACTCAGAAATAGACTTTCCACCATTATTATACTGCTGAAACTGCTCTCCCCAAAGTTATAAATGATTCCTTAAATGCCAGCTCTAGTGGCTATTTTGCAGTCTTCCTCCTGATTAATCTCTCTGTAGCCTTTCATTCTCTTACTGTGGACATTCTCTCCTCTAGGTTTCTGTGAAACCTCTCTCCCAGTTCTCATCTTACCTGTCTGACAATTCCTCTGACTTGTTTCTTGGAGCTTCATTCATGTCAAGCTTAATAGTGATGTACGTCCCCAAGGGCTCTCTTCTCTTCTCCCTCTGTGCTATCTTACTTGATGATCTTAACTCCCAGGTGATCAATTATCATCTCTTTACTGATGATTCCTAAATCTATATATCCAGCTCTAATATCTTTCCTAAGATCTTGTCTCACATTACCAACTGTCTTTCATAAACCCTCAGTTGGGTGTCTGTTATCATCTGAAACTCAAAATGTCTGAAATAAAATCCATTATCTTTCCCCAAAAAAAACTTCCCTTTTTCTTAATTTTGTCAAAAGTACCACCATTCTCCCAGTCACCTAGGCTCACAAACTCACTGTCATCTTTAACTTTTTGCTCAAGCTTATCCCACATATCCAAATGTTTTTCTACCTTCATAAAAACCTCTTCTTTTGCATGATCTTGTTACAGGCTCTCATGACCTCACACCTGAGTTATTGCAATAATCTTCTGGTGGTCTTCCTTTCTCTAGTGTCTCCTCACTCCATTATTTCCTAAAGTATGAATCTGACCATTTCATTCCCTGCTTAGTGATCTCCAGTGACTCCTTGTTAACTCCAAGAGTAATATTGACAACCCTGGTACCCCTTGCCCCTGCCACATTTGAAGTCATTTATGTTATATTTCACCCCTTCCCCTGGGATTCTCTGGTACATTTAAGGAGGTTTGGAGCATCTATTACTACCATTGGCTTCAACTCCCACCAATGGTATTCCTCCAGGTGAAAGTGAGTCCCCTGTGTCATAGGTCCATTTAGTCACTAACAGACATTAACTTTTAAAAGAAATATATACTTCAAAGGTACAATAATAAATACAGAATTGGCCCTCAAATGTCAGGCATTTGGCTTCTCATGGCTTCCCTGCTAGGCTAGCTAGTAATGGCATCGCACTTCCACTCCTGACTACAAGATCCTTGAACTCTCAGTCCAGGTTTTCCTTACTTTGAGCCTGGGGTAACACTTCCCAGAATGTCAAAGACTTTCAACTTTCTTGATAATCTTCATCTTATACTGCAGATGAGAGAAGGTGTGGTCTGATAACCACTAGCACTTGAACTGAGAAGAGCGAACTAAATAGAATATCACAGACTCCCCTCGCCCCGGGATCTTTTAAAAGACAAGGACAATGACAAAAAAAGAATATCCATCACCATAGAAAAAGCAGAGTCCTAATACAGATTGAAACATACCATTCTTCACTTTATTGCTTCTACAAATTTTTCTCTAGTATAAGCAATATATATCTTCTTTCACAATATGATGAACAGGGAAATATGTATTATATGATAATATATATACAAGTCATATCATATTACCTGTCTTCTTGGGAAGGGGAAAAGAGTGGAAGGAAGAAAAAAATTAAATCAAATTGAAAGTATTTAAATTATTTTCTATTACTTAAATATATAATTTCTACAGACTAAAAAAGAAATCTTAATGATATTCAGGCACAAATATGCTGCCAACGAGCTATGATAAAAGTTTATTAGTAGGAAAAATTGTTATGAATTAAAAGGATGGCATCTTTTTATTGTCAGCCACAGAATTTAGAAACAGGTAGATAGAGAGCTTGGTCCTTGATTATACAAAATATTTGACAAATTGGACCTTCTGGTTGTTCAAAAGTGCTAAGAAGTAAAAAAGACTTGCCACATGAACTGTAGGTTGTCAGTATTCCATGATTTAGAACACAATACAGCTGATATAAAATTAAATTTAAGTTAATTTGATTTTAGTCTTGATCAAATTTACTACCCACTCTGTTTAAGATAGTAAAAATGGTGCCTGACTTGTTAGGAAATTTGGATTTGAATTGCATCTGATTTTTATTAACCTCAGTTTCCTAAACTGTAAAATGGAATGATTATTTCTGTTACCTACCTTGTGGGGCTGTTGTAAGGAAAGAAACACTGTACACTTTATAGCTATGTAATCTGAGTCACTGTTATTTCAGGGCTTTGCAGAATCTGATAACCATTATTATAAACAGGTAATCATATTTTAGTGATATGAAAGAACTAATTAACGGAAGATCCTGGTTATTAAAAAAAAAGGCAAGGAGAAAGGAAGTTACCTCACCTCTTGGTTCATTTCATGGTGTCTGCACCATGGGTAAATTGTAATCGTCACTTTCTGGAGGTAGCAGGAAAAAGCAGATATTTAAAGTCTTTCAAAACCTGGCCCCATCCTACCTTTCCAGTTTCCTTATACTTGAATTCCTGTAACAGTATGATACAGCTAAACAGGCTATTCTACTGTCGTTTGCACCTAACATTCCATCTCCAGATTCCATGCCTTTTTGTTGGCTGTGTCCCCTGCCTAGAAAGACTCAGCTCATATCCTGCTCCCCACAACTCTATTCCAGTGCCTTCTCTCAGAGATTATCTTCCATTAACACTGTATATATCTTTATGTACAAAGTTATTTTCATGTGTTGTCCATTAGAACGGAACGTCCTTGAGTGTAGGGATGAATTTTTCCTTGTTTCATATCCCTAAAACTTAGCACAGTGCCTAGTACATAGTAAGCATTTAATAACTGCATATGGACTGACTGAGCAGCTGGTTAAACACCGTAGAAAGACTTTATCTACTCTTATTTTTCTAATGAGGCATTTCATTTTTCCATTCTGAAATGCCAGACCAGCTGGTTTTTTTGCTTGTTTGTTTTTTTAAGTAACCTCTTCTTTTGATTCCTAGGGACTCCTACTTTATTCACATTCTTTATCTTCTTTATTACAAAAAATGTATTTGAGGATTTATCTTAAAGGTGGCCATTTACTCAGACTGTGGTATATGTATTACATTCTACAAAATCCACCAAAGACATGAGAACATGTAGGAGCAAAAAGATGAAGTGAGACCCATTTCAAAACAATTCTAGAGGCATTATATCCTGAAAGTCAAGATTTCAAAGTATTCTACAGGCATTAAATACTGCCCTCCCATACCTCCTCCTCACACAAACCCCCACACTAATTCTAGAAATACAGAATCTCTGAGTGGGAGAGTACATCAGCAGCAGCAGCCATGTAATCCAATGCACAACCCCAAAACAAATCCCCATTACAACACCCACAACAAGTAGACATTCTAAGACAGATAAAATGATATTTTCTGTATAATAATATAAAAATAACTATTTGGGGCACATAGACAATTGGCAAAGGGCCGGTATCAACAGTTCTTCTAATTTCCTTCTGGAAGCAAGGAGACACATGCTATATGAGCACCAAAAGGCTTAGTAGTATATATGAGTAGAGTTTTAGCATCATAGTCAAATAAAGCAACAGAATTAATCTGACACATATTAATGATATCCGTAATAGTTACTATGTGCATGGTAATTAGCCATAAATGGTAAGTAGTTCACTTAAGTGACTGTAATTAGTATTACTTTTACACTGGCAACCTGTTCTTTTCTCTGTTAATTCTCCTCTAGCTGCAAACAGGCATCAGTGTTGACACCATGTACAATTTAATCTTTATCACATACACACACACTCATTAGAAGACAAAAGCTCTGGCTCTGACTCTCAATGGCAAGGTTTCCATGTGCCCATCCCCATGGCCCATGATTGAGGATCCTTGTGCTTCCTCACCCCTCGGTTCTCCCTGCTTCATGGTGCCCCCTCCCCTAACCACAAGCACATACCTGGAAGATTGCTGAGCAGTGTCTATGTAGCTGCTTATTCTGCCTGCCTCTAAGCCTGAAGGACTCCATTCTCATTTTCAAAAGAGCTGCAGTTGGCCAAAAAAATTATGGACAATAAAATGGGAGAAATGGAAGAGCTTTAATGATCACTTACTCCAACTCCCTAATATGATGGAAAAGGAAACTGAATCCCAAGGTACATGGCTAGTTCAAAGTTAGACAGTCAGCTAATGATCAGGATTTTGTCTCATCTCCTTTTTCTAGACAAAGAAGAAACCTATTAATCCCCCCTTCTGGATTCCTATATTGGAATTACTGGGGATAAAAAAAATGTGATGACAATTCTACAGCCTCTTGATAACTTTCTCAGTTCACTACTTTTAGGCTATTTACTAGGAATTGACCAAAAGGGATACAGTGTGACATATAGAAAAAAGTGATGGATTTAGATTCAGTGCCTGTGTTAGAACCTCAACTCTGTCACTGATTATGAATGTGACCTACTTTGAGGAGGTCCCAACCCCTTTGGACCTGAGTTTCCTCTTTGATTAAAAAAAAAAAGGAGGACTAAGGTTGGGCTGACCAGTGGAACCTTCATTTTGCTTAGACTCCTCTGATCTGTCATGGTTCAGATATCTAAGATAGTGAATTCTAGGTCAACCTCAGAAACTCATTTAAAATGTGAAAGGAGAAAGAAAGATGATGACTAACCAGTATAATTCTATCATTTGAAAATTAAGGCCACGGAGATAAACTGGCTTATTTGTCTAAAGTTTATAGAGGTGAGAAATGTGAGACATGATTAGAATTCAGTTTCTGGTTCAAAATCAAGGACCTTTCCACTACACCACTCTATTACAACCTTGAAGAATCCAGGTAATCTCTAGTAGTATAATTACCTCTACATACAAAGAAATAGGTCTGAGACATCAGCAAAGATGGTGGAATAGAAGGAAGTAATACAGCCCAGTTCTCCCCAACTACTCCAACAAAAACCTAGATAGATTATCAGACTAATTCATAACTTGGAAATCCAGAGAGGAAAATAGGAGTCATTTCCAAAGGCCAGCTCAGCATAGGGACATAAGTAGAGATCTAAAGGCACTATAGGAACTTGGTCTATCCAGAAAGGGGCCATGTAAAGCCTTCTATGTCAGGGTATGAGGCTGTAGCTGCAGCTGTATCTTAGAGCAAGAAGCAGCCTCGGTTCCAATAGAGGTAACCTAATAAGGTGAGGATAGCAGGAACAGGATCCAACTAGCATTTCTTGGTTTGAACCCAGAGTTGAATTGTAGACACAATATAGACTACAGGTAAGAGTGACTGTCAAGGGATGGTTGCAGGCCTGAGGTCATGTACTATGCAAGGAGCAAGAACAGAAGCAAGGAGAAGCTGTGGTGTTCCAATCTAATCATGGTCATTCTTCCAATCACCATGCCAGCCTGAGATCCCCATCAGAATCATATTAGCAAGAAGCTTAGACCAAGCTGTCGCTCTGAACCTGCTAGTCCTCTCCAGAAGCTGACAGTAGTTAGCAATAGCCTAATGTAATTCCAACAAAAGTCAAAATTACAGCTTCATTTCTCAGACTCATCCAGGTTCAGGAGCTTGCAGAGCATAAAGGAAGATATAAAACTTTATTCTAGATCTAGAAGCTTTGAGCTAAAAGCATTTAGATCACCTCCTGAGCTGCCCCTTGAGATTGTTGAAGAATACCACACCCAATACACAGAGAAATAGGCAGCAATACACCAGAGAAAACAAATCAGAACCAAAAAAATCCCAAACATTACCTCCAGAATTTTGCAGCACTAGGCCTAAGGCAAATTTCTAATTCTGAAAGTAACTATGGAGGGAGGCAAAAACAAACACTTCATACCATCAAGAGCTATTGTGAAGACCAAGACACAAACAATGAAGAAGATAATGATTCCAAAACACTTGGAAGAAAAACCACAGAGAAAAAGAAACCTAGACTTACAAGGCCAACTGAATTTCTAGGACAAAAGGAAAGCAATGATTTACAAAAAGGTTTTAAGATACCATAAATTAAAGGGAGCCCCAAAGAAAATGATTGAGGGAAAATTAGAAAACTAAAGCTATGATGGAAAGACAGAGGGAGAGCTAATAGCTTAATACAAGAGTATGAGATACTTGTACAGGTAATAGATTACTTGAAAATTAGAATGGACCAAACACTAATTTATGATTGCATGAGACATAAAGGTATCACATATAAATACTCTGGAAAGCAAATCAAGAAGACAAAACTTAAGAATCATTGCACAACCAGAAATACAGTATAATACAAAATAGTTCCAGGACATATTTCAAGGCATAATCAATGAAGACTGTTCAATTCTATTAGAATCAGAGGGCAAAGTTAAAATGGAAAAAATTGCCAGTCATTCGGTGAATGAAATCCCAAAACAAAAGCTTCCAAGATCAGAATAGCCAAAACCAAGAGCCTTTGGGTCAAAATGCTGCAATCAGAACAAGCCAAGATTAGCAGGTACCAATGTAAAGGAAGAAAGGACTTGGAATATAATTTTGCAAAAGATATAGGCATACAACTAAAATAACTTACACAACAAAACTGAGGACATTTCACTTTACAAGTTAAAAAATGAGTCTTTCATGAAATAAAAGATTTCCAAGATTGTCTGATGAAAAGCCTAAAGTTGAAGAGAAATTGAAATATGAGAGAGAGGGAGGGAGATAAATTAAGCAGTAACTAAAAATAGCCTAGAAACCAAAAAAATCTTAAAATCCAATTAAACACTAAAAAATAGAAGACCTCAGAATCAGAGGAGAGATTAACAAAGTTGAAAGCAAAAAAAGATTGAATTAATAAAACTGGGAGTTTTTTTAAAAAACTTAAAATAAACTATCGACATTTGATTTTCAAAAAGAAATAGAAAAAACAAATTAACAATTTTAAAAATAAAAATGATAATTCTCAATAAATGAAGATGAAATGGAGGAAATTATAAGGATCTATTTCACATAATTGCATGCCAATAAAAATAAAATCAAAATTACGTGGATTGACATTTGCAAAAAATATGAAATGCCTAGATTATAATAAAAATATAGAATTTAAATAACAAAATCTCAGAAAAGAATTAATTGAATGTAAAAAATTAGCACTAAAAAGGGGGGATCGCTTGAATTTAATTCATTTATAAATGAATTTTAGCAAACATTTATAGGAGAATTAATTCTGATATATAAATAATTAAAAATAACAAATTAAGAGGTCATTCCAAATTTCTTCTATGGTGTAAATATGGTTTTGATATCTAAGAAGGGAGAATTGAAACAAAGAAAGAGAAAGCTAGACCAATGAGTATTGATGCAAAACATTTGTACCTTTGTTGTGTGTGTTTAGCAATATCTCTGGTTTGTATTTTAAAACATCCCAGATGAATCAAAAGAGACAAGTACAGGAGGGGAATAATTCTAGTAAAGTGTAATAGAGTCTGTAGATACAAATATTTTTAGTATTTATATATTGAGGAGAAGGAAAGAAATTCATTATTGAAATGCACCTCTATCTCCAATGCTTTCTGAGATACTGAGCTTAATTTGCAGGACCTAACTAAAACCATATGGCTAAGTTCAATGATTACTAAGGAGCAGATAGGTCAGAGTTTGGAAGTCATTTTGCCCTGAAATCCATAGGTCACCTGGAGACTGGCCAGCTGAGTAATTTCTGAATAATTGAAAATGCTTGATGGAACTGACCATGAATGTATCTGCTTATGCTCTGCTTCTTTCTGGAGGGGTAGGTCTTGATAATCTCCATTTCATCAACAAGATGGTTCTGGGCATTTCTTTCTGCCATTCCACTCAATTCACCAACCACATGCCCTGGAACACCTGGCCAAAAAAATAGTGTGCTTCCATCAAGCCACTGGAAGGGAGCCAAAGTCACAAAGAACTGACTGTCATTTATATCTGGCCCTGGATTGGTTCTTGCAAAATTTCCAGCTCCCTTGAATTTCTATTCTGGATGAAGTTCATCTTGAAATTACTTACCATAAGTAGATGCACAACTTCGGTCTGTTCCTGTTGCATCACCACCCCGTACCATGAAGTCTTTGATGAACCAATAAAATCTGGAGCTATTATATTAACTACATCAAGCCAATTCTTCAAAGTACTAACAGATCTTTGGGGCAAGTTTCCAATATAGCTCTAGTACAATAGTCTTGATACTATTCTCTAGGAAGAAATTGGGAAGCTGCCCAGAATCAAGGGACATTAGAGAACCCATATAGCATATAATTAGATCTCTCCTTCTGGCTAAGACTCAATAAAAAAAAAAACCCTTAAAACAAAGAATATCAGCAAAGTATCACAAATATAATATGCCCTATCAGGTTTGACTTATGCCAGAAATTCCTTGTTGGCTCAATATTGGGAAAATAATCAATATGATTTTAGAAGCATATTTTTAAAAACTCTTTATAGTACAGCTCAAAATATTAAGAAATAATATTTCTCTGGCATAAAAGTTCTCTCCGGGACCCACTGCCACTTCCATTTCAATCCCCTTAGAGAGGTGATCTAAAAACTTAAGACAAATGCCTTTCTTAAGGAAATGATTCAGAAGATGGACTGAAATTTTTAAAAGAGTATATCATTTATTTTTAAGATCCTTGCCTTCCTCATAACTTTAAGCAATTGTATTACGTCCCACCCTTTTCCATTCAAAATTAATTTTCTAAATAAGAGTACAGTTTAAGGAAGGAAGGAATAGTGACTATTGTTCTAGAACAATAACCAGAAAATCTTGACATTTTCTTTGTTCAAGATCCCTATAAAATGTCACCTGCACTTGAGGAAAAAAATGCATAAAGGCATTAGTACATTATGTTAGCTTGGATATTTCTCTTTCTATGCTAGAAGTAGTAATAATTGAATAATGTTAAATCAGATGAGATTGTTTTCTGATGTGCATGCCTACAATATTTTTGGTCTAATTTCATTTTTTTGTTGTTGTTGTTGTTGAGACAAAAGAGCTACTCAAATACCACACATCATAATTACTAGCAATGTGGCCCTGAAGTTCATTTAACCACTTTTTGGACTTACTTTTCCCATTGCCAAAATGGGGCTAACAATTCTAATAGTACTACCTCACAAAGTTTGGAAAATGAAACAAAATAACTCTTATAAGGGGATTTATAAACTTTAAGACACTAATTTTTTTTCTTCCTTTATCCTTATTTTCCTTTGTAGCCTTCATTTTTCCCTCTTGCCTCACTAGCTTCAAGATATATTTGAGGAACCCACTGAACAACTAAAGAATAATCTCAGAAGGAATATAAGACCCTTTGAGGTGGGGGCCAAGACTTCTTATATACAAATAATGTCAAAACATCTGATCAATTCACTAAAAAACAATTCAATAAGTTAGATTTTTTTTTGTATGACATTGAATGAAAAGTACCCTACAAAAGATCAACTATTTTTTTTTTACTGAGGTAATTCTTCACTGATTTTTTCAGTTGTTTTGGTTACATGTTTTGATGTCATGATGTATATCTTTATTTTCCCCTTACACCGTTATTTCTGTGTATACTTGATTGTTTAGACAATGCTTCAGGGCAGGACAGACATTAAAACTGAATTTGATCTCATAAGATCTCAGAATGAATATCATTTTTAGATTAGATAACTTCTTTATAGATCTAAAAATTATAAAGGATGTATATGTATTTGTTTGTATATCTGTGTCTTTACGTGCATTTCACATTTCTAAAATCATTTTATAAAAGGTCTAATACAAATTTATAAGACTTCTCCATTCTTCAGTTAGCCCCAACCCACATATATAACCTCATGATTCATGAAATAATTTTTTCTTTTCATTCTGAAATTAAATTCTATATTTCTGGTGAACTTGGTACTCTCACTTCCCAACCCCCATCCCATGTACACCAATAATTGTAGGATGCATTCAATGTTGTTTGTCCATTTGTCTTGTTTTAATGGACTAACATGTCTGCAGACATTTTAAAAACAGATTATTTGAATTTGTTAGTTTCTGTAGTTTTTCAAACATCAGGTCTCCAAATAGAATAATTTTGGAAGGGTTGGATCTGTTATCAGTTGAGGCCACAAGCCAAGGTCCTTGAGAAAACACTAATCAGATAGCGTCATATTAGTACTGCTCCTCTCCCCTGTTATTTTTATCTGTCTTATGCTAATGGTGAAATTGTCTGACTCTTTTGATGATAACAGACTAAGACTACTTGAGTCATTACATCTGGCAACAGCTTTTCCTCATCCTTTCTAGTTGTCAGGGCCTTTTCTGATTTGTCAAAATGGGGAGCTGATTATTATCCTTTTTTGCTTTTAGTCTTTGTCCTACTGACATCTACTCTGCCTGATTCATAGTCATAGCCAGGACCATAGATTTCATGAAATGGAGGAGAGAAGAAAGAAAGAGAGACAGAGGAAAGAAGGAAGGAAGGAAGGAAGGAAGGAAGGAAGGAAGGAAGGAAGGAAGGAAGGAAGGAAGGAAGGAAGGAAGGAAGGAAGGAAGTGAGGGAGGGAGGGAGAGAGGGAGGGAAGGAAGAAAGATCAAGAAAGAAAAATAACTCTTTCCTCTAGGCATCTGCCCTTTCCTGTTTTATTTCAGAGTTCTCCTATGTAATGTATAGACCACAGGGTCTAAGAGCACTCACTTTCAGCCTACAAATCCTCTATAGTTTTTACACTGTTCTTTCTAGAAATTACCCTGGTTCCATAAGGTTTAATTTCTCCCTTTGCCTTATGCAAAGGACTCTGGGACTTTTCTTTAAGAGAATACATCCCATCTGTTAACATAAATTCCTTCTCTATATTTCTCAAAATACAGATCCCACATTTCATTCTACATTCTACAGAATGTCATGCTATAGAAATCACCTTTGAGTATATTTTCTGTTCCACCTCTCATTGTCTTAATTTACATATTCCATAGAGGAATACTTAATTTTCCCTAATCTTAAGAAAGCATGATCTATATACAATTTAGACTAGTTCTTTTATTAAAGGTCCCATTCTTTTCCCCCCCTCCCCATTTGGTCCCACTTCTTTATGACAGAATATGTGGCTTGAAGCAGGAGCATTGGAGTTCAAATTCTGATACGAAAATAAACTCATTAGATGTATAAATTTTAAGCAAGTCATCAAACCTCTTTTGGCTTTACTTTCCTTATCTGAAAAAAAATAAGGAATTTGGATTATATGGTCTTTACTTAAAATAAAAAGACATAGTGTCCCCTACAATTTTAAATCTTATGACTTGATTCATAGATTCATAGTAGATTCATAGCTTGAACTGACCCTCTTGAATTTTCTGACCCCATGGACTGAAGTATCCATTTTTTTTGCAAAAAAGTCTTTGAATAATTAATTTGATAATTTTGTCAACATGATAGATGATAACCAATCAGTATTTGAATGGAATAAAGCAAAGTATCTTCAAATAAATCTTCAAACTATCTTTTTTTATCCTATATTTAGCCTATTCAAAAAGCTTTTGCTTTGAAAATGAGATATCAGAACTAAACTTTCACATTTTTGAAGGAAACCTTTTCAAATCCTTCTTAATTCCAATCTTTGCTCTATTGATTTTTCCTATTCATCTTGCACATAGCTTGTTTGTAGAGCTGTTTGTGTGTTGTCTCCCCATTAGATTGTGAACTCCTTGAGGACAGAGACTGTCTTTTGCCTTTCTTTGTATTGCTATTACTTAGCACAGTGCCTAGTGCATAGTAAGTGCTGAAAAAATACCGACTTACTAACTGACAAAGCAATTGCATTCATTTTCCACTGCAGTTGTTCATCTAAACAATTAGGACTGATTGACCTCAGAAATTTTTCTTTTTCCCCACTTACTACCAAAAAACATCACCAATAAATGTAATTGTCAATGCTGCCTGAACCATTCCATTTTGCTGAGCTGTCCTTTCTGGCCATTTGATTGGAGTTAACCAGTTTTTTGTTTGTTTGTTTGTTTTTTAAATTAAACCCTTACCTTCCATCTTGGAGTCAATACTGTGAATTGGTTCCATGGCAGAAGAGTGGTAAGGGTAGGTAATGGGGGTCAAGTGACTTGCCCAGGGTCACACAGCTGGGACGTGTCTGAGGCCAGATTTGCTCTAGGCCTGGCTCTCAATCCACTGAGCCACCCAGCTCCCCCAACCAGTTTCCGTTTTACATAGCAAAGAGGAAAATATGAGAGCCATCCCTTTAGGCTATTCAGAGACCAAGACATCTGATGAGGAATGGTAAGTGAAATGAAGAATAAAAGTGAATGATCTCCCATGGTAATGCTGAATAATGGAACATTACATCTGGAATAAACATGAAAGAGTATCACCAATGAAGAAACTGAGGCTAAAGGAGATTAAATGATTTGCTTAATTTTCTATAGTTAATTAGCAAACAGTTCTAAACCAGAACTTATTTCTGGCTCCCATCCTTTTTTCTCCACCCCACCCCCCACTCCACAGTAAGCACATTTTAAAAACAAAAAACCTAAACTTAGTTTTATCTAGGTAAGGGATTTCCAAACAGACATTTGTGACTTTATATTCATGTATGTATGTATGTATGTATGTATGTATGTACACAGAGAGAAAGAGAGAGATGTAAGGGGGGCTAAGGAGTATTGGAATATGTCCAGATTGTCTGATAGGGAAGCATTCCTAAGGAGGTTTACCTAGGTATACACAGATCTCCCAAAATGGAGAATCCATTCATCCTCTACCATGGGTGAATACGAGTACCCTTCTTTGGCTAACTGCATAAGAAAAAAAAAAGACTAAATCTTTACAAATGGTGATACTGAGACAGTCACTCTGTTTTTCCTGTGCTTTCTTACTATCTCCTATTCTTTTCTGATGCTTGTAGAGAGTGAATTCCAATTATTTCAGAGTGCAAGTACCACAAACTGAATTGGTAAGAGAGGAAAGACTTCCTACTCTTGTTCCCTCTATTTTATTCCAGATTTGAAAAATAGCCCTGAGGAGTGTTTCTTTATGTTCTATATTATTTGTCCTCATTGTCTAAGTAGAAGTGATAGTTCCTATTGAACCAGGGCCTGGACCCATGGCAACCTTGGAACCAGAACTCTAGGTAGGATATTGCAGACAGGCAACCTACCAAGGAAACCTTGTCTGCAGAAGCCACAGTGTCTGGGACTCAAGTCCAAAGTGGATTTTGGACTTGGAACTGGTAACAAGCTCTATAGGAATTGAACTAAGCTATGAACCTGATCCCCTCCTCTCCCCAGATACTAAGTAGTATAAGGGAGAGGAAGATTATGTCTCCCGTATATTAGAGGAGTAAGTTTGTATATTGCAATTATATATTTTTAAATTTTATTTTGTTTTTTTTACATGTTGATACCATTTTAAAAGTCATTTTCTTACTTTTGCAGTCCATGTTCTCTCTCACTCTCCTACCCCTCCCTATTCCCCAAGAAGGAAGATAATATGATATAGCTTGTACATGTGTTATCATACCATACATATTTCCATGTTTATCATGTTGTGAAAGAAGTTATTGCTTGCACTAGAGAAAAATTCATGGAGGAAATGAAGTGAAGAATGGCATGCTTCAATCTGCATTCAGACTTCATCAGCTACTTTTATGACAGTAGATAGCATTTTTCATCATGACCCCCTTGGAGTTGCCCTGGATCCTTGCATTGCTGATATAAATAATTTATTCCCAGTCGATCATCATATATTATTGCTGTTACTGTGTACAATTTCTCCTGGTTGTGCTCACTTCACTTTGCATCATTTCATATGTCTTTCCGGGCTTTTTTGTGATCATCTTATTTGTCATTTCTTATGGCCCGATAGTATTCATTACAATCATATAACTTGTTCAGCCATTCTCTAATTGATAGACAACTCTTCAGTTTACATTTCTTTGCCACCACAAAAATAACTGCTATAAATATTTTTGTTCTAGTAGGTCCTTTTCCCCTATCTTTTATCTCTTGTGATTATACTTTTGAGTAAATATTTATATATAAAAGCTAGGAACCAGAGTGCAGAGGATCCTCCTATATATGGGGGAACATTATTATTGGGTGCTGGAGCCATTTGAAGAGAGCCTAGATACCTGAAACACTGTAAATATACTAAAGAACCATGGGGCGGGGATGAAATATCATCTCTCTAACTTAGACAGTGAAGGCCAGAGTAAAGGAGAGAGAGAGAGAGAGAGAAAGAGAGAGAGAGAGAGAGAGAGAGAGAGAGAGAGAGAGAGAGAGAGAGAGAGAGAGAGAGAGAGAGAGATGATAGAGGAATGGATGAAAACATGGATAGATAGACAAATAGACAGACAGATAGATAGATAGATAGATAGATAGATAGATAGATAGATAGATAGATAGACAGACAGACAGATAGACAGACAGAGAGATAGATAGATTTCATTATAATTGGTTTCTTTTGTAATACCACATTTCATTTTTATGCATTTAAAAACTTCATTCTATGATTAATAGACTTCAGCAGACTATCAAAGGGGCCCATGACACAGAAAGGGTTAAGAATCTGTGATCTAGATAAACTCCCAAATTGGATATGCTTCCTGGTCTTGGTAGCAAACACAAAGAAAATCACTTTAGAACTGAATTAGTTGTTAGAAAAAAAAAAAAAACCTTTAATGTTTGTCTACAATGTCACTCGAATATGTTTTAATAGGGAATATCCTAGGCAGAGGGTTAAATTGTTAATTTTAGAGGTGATGTCTGGGGACAAGGAACCAAGGAGTCACATTTCTGAGTCTGTAGAATCCATTTAGGAAGCAAATATAAGACTGTCCTTAAAAGCCACTGTTTGTAATGATGATAGGCTAATTATATATGTATTGTCATTATCTGTTCTTTTAATTGGGAAATGACATACTCATTGATATACTCCTGCATTTTATAGAGTTCTACTGCACAGCCCCTAAGTCTTCCTTGTTTTTCTTTGAATGGCCTAAAGATGCCATCTTTTCATTTTACAATCTTATCTTTTCAGAGAGAAAATGAAAGGAAAACTCTGACTCCCGTTTTTCTGGAACTTTGAAATTGCACTCCATGTGCTTAAGAGTGCTGAAATATTGGATTACCTATAATGATTTCAGAGATAAAAATTATGAGAGGAAATTAATTATTTAAGACAGTCTAAAGAGATACAATTGAATAAAGGAGAATTTAAGTCAAACATCAGGTTTAATTTTCTGAGCAAGTATAATTCCGATCAGGAATATTCTTACATGAGGTTATAGAAGCTCCTTCAGATGAGACGTTAAAAATGACACAGATTCAGATTAATTTTAAATGGGGGTAAATGATATTATAAGGACAAAGAGTAAACGGTCTACTAGTATTTTTAAAGTGTTAATATTTATAAAACCATAATCAGAAAGTTTAAAAGATTCTACACACACACACTTTTCCCCCTTTAATCAAAGTTCTAATTTTACACAGAATGATATTTGAGGTTTTTTGAGATTCAAGGAAGGGTTAGTTATACCACTTGGAGTAAGATGATATAAAATGAGCATAAACTGAAATAAAAAAGGTAGGTTTCCAAACAGAGTTGACTAAAAGGGCTGAAACAGTTGGGAAGACCTTGGTTCATATTCTTAATCTGACCCTTTCTATGTGATTGTAAGTCATTATCCTTTCTGAGCCTTGATTTCCTCATCTGGAAAATGGGAATAGTATTGGTAGTACTTAAACCACAGAATTGTTTTGAGACTCAAATGAGAAAATATGAATACAATGCCATATAAATATCCATTTTTCATTAAGTTTTATGCCAATTTTTGTAGGCAAGTTGATACTTTTCTGCAAATTATTAGATTCTTCTTTTTAAAATGTGATACTAGGTTATTATCATGACATTCTCAGTGTGTAAAACAAAGAACTAAGATCCCATCAACTGCACATAAACTGGTCATTATTCATGGAGTCTGTTTATTTGGTAACTATAATGGATCTTCCTCACCTACAATCCTATTTATTATCTTGTTGTTGTTATTGTTATTCAGTCATTTTCAGTTGTGTCTGACTGCTTATCTACTTGGGGGTTTTCTTGGCAAAGATACTGGAATGGTTTGACCTTTTCTTCTACAGCTCATTCTTCAGATAAGAAACTGAGACAAATAGGGTTAAGTGACTTACCTAGGGTAACACAGCTAGTAAGTGCCTGAGGTCAGATTTGAACTTCTGAAAATGGGTCTTTCTGATTTCAAGTCCAATGTTTTATCCACTATGCCACCCAGCTATCCATGATCCTACTTAGGTTATTTTAACAAAAACAATAATAACAAAAAGACATGAATCAAAATAAATAAACAAAACAAGACTCAATCCTTCGCTCTATCAACAAGCTTTTATTAAGCTCCTATGCCATACCCTGAAATATAAAGACAGAATCAGAAAAATAGATATTTAAGTATCTATTGAAATCCATAAATTTATCAAAACATGAAGATGGTATTATTCCTTAAAGGAGCAGGCTTTGTGCTTTGTTTTGTCTTAAAGTGTTCGACTTTGCCACAGACTTTTTAAAGTGTGATCTTTGATTATTTTTTATTTTTTGAAAGGAATTCAAAGTGTAAGCAGTTAAAGAAAAGAGCACTTTAGCTTGCGTGATTTGTCAGGACTTTTCATTTCTATCTTTCAATATTTGGTTATTTACAAAAGAGTGAAAATGAGCTTCATATACCATTGAAATAGTCATGTTTAGTTTGCAGTAAATCGCATAGACAGATTGATTATTTGCATCATTTACAAATTACTTTACACATTGTCAAATTATCTTGTTAAAATAAACAGAATCTGGTCAAACTAAGGGAGAAAGCCTTTTAGACTAAAAGACTTAAGGTGAGAACCAGAAATCTAGATGAGAGAGACAAGCTTTGCTCTATCCTGATATTATGCCTCAGGGTGGGAGATGACACTCCCCATTCCTACCTTCTAATAGGGAGATGGAAGAATAGCTGAAAACAGATGGAGGATTGGGAGAGTGAAAAAGTAGCTTTCTAATTTAAGTCCAAACTTCACTGTCCAGGTTTAATTCCTAGTTTAATGTATAACAGCATCTGGAGTATGTGCAGCGTGCCTCTGATGATGTCTGCATATACACAGACCCAATTACAAAGATATTTCAGATTCCAGAGATCAAATAACATTTACAAGAAGAATAGAAGATGGAATAAAAATTGATGAGTCTAGAAATAAGAAATAAGTTAGCACTATGGAAAAAACACTGGGTTAGGAGCCTCAAACCTAGATTATAATCCTACTTGTGCTATGTAGTACTTAAATGAACTTTGGCAAATCCTTTATGGGCCTCAGTTTCCTCATCTGTAAGATGCCTAAAGGCCTTTCTAATTCTAAATCTGTGAGCTTACTTCTGTTGTTGTTTAATCACTTCTGCCTCTTTATGACCCCTTTTTGGGGTTTTCTTAGCAAAGATACTTCAGTGGTTTGCCATTTCCCTCTTCAGTTCATTTTACAGATGAAGAACCCAGGCAAAAAGGATTAAGCAATAATAAGCATCTGAGGTCAGATTTGAACCTGGCACTCTCTCCACTGTGCCACCTAGCTGCACACAACACAAATGTATAAAAATATTGGTACATGAGCATTTCTGCACATACACACACATGAACACAGACTCGAACTTCACCCAAAATTTCAGGGACATGATCTCCCTGTCACCATTTTTGGTGCAGAGGGTGGGGTAGAGATGGGAGAAAAATAGACTCAACTTACCTCAATATACCTGTACACACTCACAGACTTATGTGTGTGTGTGTGTGTGTGTATGTATGTGTATGTATATAAATATATATATGTTATATATAATATATATATAATATTATAAATAGTCCCATCAAGTTCATGTCCAGATGTGGCACAACTGCCAGATGAATCCTTGTCTCACATTCTCACATTCCAGTGTCCAGAAGGTAACTTCAAACACGATTCCTTATTCCTGGGGGTATCAATAGTTTAGTAACTCTGGAACCCAGATTCTGAAACACCAAAATGCCCTCAATCTCCCAAAGTTGGAAGTTCTACTCTCTTCATCCAAAATGGAAAAGAACAAATCCAGAGGAAAAGGACCAAGATCCACCTGGCCAGAGATGAGAGAAGACCCCAACACCTTTCTTTTTATAGCATTATCCTTCATACAATACTGGCATTGGGGGAGGGCTTAAATCACCAAAAGCAGCTACATAGGGAATGCCCAGAAGGTAGTACAAAGTTGATTCAACCTTTTTGAAGCACCCCCACCCTTATTCTTACAATTTAGTCTGTTAAAAAGACTCCTCCTGCCCCCATGGTTAGGGAACCAGAATTAGTTACAGAATATCTTGCTGAGAAGTCTGACTTGCCTTACACATCATCATGGTTCCCTCAAAAGCAAGCTTCCAAGATTCTCTGTGTGAGGAAGTTTCATCAGCTGATTAAGTTTATAGGGTCTGTGCAGACGCCAGACCCACGTCAAACAGAAGTTCAAGTTTTTGTAACATCTATTCATCATTGGATTATGCGTGTATCTGCTTATCTCTTCACAGAACACTACACAGATCATTAAAGTGAGAGTCAGGAACGTCTCCAATCACAGCCATGAATTTGTTTGTGATCTTAGAAAATCGGAACTTCTCTGAACCTATTTCCACATCCCTAAAATAAACAGATTGGCTTAAATGATCTCAACATCTCCATTTACCTGTCTGGTTGTTTCACAGTGAAGTGTTTCCCTTGGCTTTTAAAGTTTTGTAACTCAATGACTCTCTGTTATCCTCATACTTATAAGATGGTTAGAAACCCTTAGCTATGTAGTCTGTTGTTATGAATAAGAACGAAGTCGATATAACCAATTGAATTCAACATTTATTGAGCATATCCTATAGGAATCGACAACAGTAACAAGCTTAGTTTTGGTAATATCACATTCTAAGGAACTGAGCCCACTTATCCTATTTAAGAAGCGTCTTACATAAGAAATCCAAAACAAAGCTAGCTAGTTCTAATTTCGCTGGAGGATTTCTCATCCAACAGAAATGTAACCTAATTTTAGTAGATTCCATGCATAGTTTTGTTATCTATTTCAAAGCCTACTTTAGAAGCAATCCAATAACAAAATATGTCAAAGTCACATTTGTAAGTTTTGGTAGTTGTGACTGTATTGGGTATAATCTCAGTTGTAAGTTATTCTATTCCAGAACAACTTCATCTTTCAGCCTTTGTTCATATAGCACCCACTGGAATCCCAGGTGCATGTGGATTCCCCACAAATAAAATTCTGGTAATAAATGTGAGAATGGAGGCAAGGGATGGAATTCTTGGAGGAGGGCATGGAATCTTAGAAGAGGAGGAGACCAAATGGCAGTCGGAAGAATGGGGACTTCAGGGTAAGATTTGTCAGAGAAGGGGTCTTTTGGGGTTAAGAGCTCTTGGAGGGAGGGAGGGGGTAGCTGCATAGCTCAGTTGATTGAGAGCCAGGCCTAGAGACAGGAGGTCCTAGGTTCAAATCTGACCTCAGACACTTCCCAGCTGTGTGACCCTGGGCAAGTCACTTGACCTCCATTGCCTAGCCCTTACCATTCTTCTGCCTTGGAGCCAATATACAGTATAGACTCCAAGATGGAAGGTAAGGGTTTATTAAAAAAAAAAAAAAAAAAAAAAAAAACACCTTTTTTTTTTTTTTTTTTTTTTTTTTTTAAGAGCTTGTGGAGGGGAGACGTAGGGACCAAGCTTGGTGCAAACCAAAGACATCCATGAGCTTCCTGACCTATAGAGAAGACCTGCTACCATAGATTCAATAACATCTTGCTATGTCCTGTGTACAAGAAGTGCATTCAGAGTTTAGGGATTCTGGACTCCTTGGGGACCAGTTCCCTGAACCCCTCATTCCTTGAACCTTGCCACATAGTGTCCCTCATCTAACGTAACAAACTGAATAGATATATAGGCAATAGGATTAGCGGGGAAGGGCAGGTGAAGCTCTGGGTTGAGAAAGACTTGGTCTCTCCAGGGTGAAGGACCTGGAAAGGGGATCAATCCTAGGGTTACTTGTACCCACTATCCTCCACCATTATCCTGCACCCATTCCCTTAACCATGTTATCTATACTAAATACCAGAAAAGATCAGATCGCCTTCAGATTCATTTGGGAGACAGAGGAGGGAGTGCTGCAGCACAAGGCAGGCTGTGTTCCATCTTTAAGCCTGACCACCTGTGGTAAAGAGGGGGAGGCTTCTGTGAACCCTGCCTAATAACAGCATTTATCCAGGCCATCACATACCCCACCTTGTGGAGTAACCTTTCCTTCAGCTGCCCAGGGGTGGCACGCCCTCATAGGGTCCCCCAGTTTTCAAGGGGATCCCCACAAAGTCTTAAAGTGTTAGGGGTTAACAGTGAGTGAGGAGGGGATTGCCACACAGACTCCACCTTGTTTCCTAGCTACATCCCCCTCCTCTTTAGCACCCCCTAATACAATAAAGAATTGTAGGTTTTATACTAGAAGGAAACTTTGAGGCCACTCAGTCTAATATTTTCATTTTATGAATGAAGAAACTAAGGTTTAAGTCACTTACCAAGGTCATGAGCTTTAAGCCTCAGTGCCAGGTCCTGAGCTTGGTCATTTGACCTCATCCAGCACTCTGTCTTTTATACTATGCTGCCTCTGGGGGTGTTTTCTTTGCTCTCTAGCATCTCCCCTGCCACCCTCTTCCAGGATCTTATCTTGAAACATATTGATATGTAACATTCCCCTGGAAAATGCAGAGTTTACATGGAACACATTATAACTTAAGCATCTTCTAAGACATTTGGTATCATTTTACTTCCCACAGGTGATTTTTGATATTTCACTGAAAGGCATTTTAAACAGATATGTAAAATGGCAGTCTAAAAATGGGAACCCATGCATGCATACATTAAAAGATATCAATGGGATCAGATGGAGATCTAAATCAGAATGACTGATTGGTTGTTACTGATATTCACAAGTTAAAGAACATTTTATTTTAAGTTCCATAAATAACGCTTACATTTGTAAAGGATTTTAAGGTTTGCCAAAGGTTTCTCATATAGGTTGTCCCAAAGGTTTTAGTGCAATTTTAAGCTTTACTAGTTGAAGTTAAACATTTTTATTTTATTTGTTTAATTAACCTTTATTGCCTTAAAACTGCACTAAGACTTTGGGGCACCTTGTGTATTATTATCTTCTCGAATCTTCACAGCAACTGTGGGAAATAAATGACTGTTGTAATTCCCCTTTTATAGAGGCAAAAAATTGAGGTTCATTTCTTGCCCACAGTTCCAAATCCAGTATTGGGAATCTGAGGGAGGATTTAAATCCTGGTCTTTCTGATTTTGACTGCAGTACACTAGTCACTACACTATTTGGTTTCACTGAATAATATATTCCACTGTTTGGGGTTTTTTTGGGTTTGGGGGGGAAAGTAGAATTTCTAATGCAAATTATTTTTTAATCTTTCCAAGGATTTCAAGTAAAAAGGATTCATGGCATTATGAATTGGGATGTCTCTGGGATCATATAGAATTACACATCAGTAAAAGAAAAGATGTGAAAACTGTCTAAATCCCATGGAGAAAAGCATGAAAAAATCAATGTTGAAATGGATAATTGAATGATGCCAGCAGGGCTGAGTAGGTCATCATTACGTATGACATGATTGTAACAAAATGCCTAGGGTCATTCAACCTGATGAACGGGATATCAAGTAAGATTGAAAATTACATTTTTCTACCTACATTTACATAGTGCTTTAGAGAATCAGAATGTAGTCATCATGGTGATATGAAGTGAAAGGAAGGTATAATCAAAAATTAAGTTGTATCAGTGATATATTGGTGGGAGGTTGACAGCTTTCGATAGTAAGGAATCGTTCTCTTTGTGGACACTGGAAGGATTTCTTATATGATGACATCATAGGGAACGAATCAGAAAATGGACCCTGATTTTGTCATATAGAGATACTTGAGCAACAGCTTCTACAGTATACTTAAAATAGAATTTACAGCCCCCTAAATGAGCACTACTGTCATATTTTGTAGATGTTAGTTGGTATGGTCTCCCAGATGAATATCTTTTGAATGTCTTTTTTGGCATAAGATCTTACATTTACTAAATAGCGACCTTCACTATCATGGCAACTAATGATAGACTGTTGCATTATTCCCCCTTTCCTGGATAATATTACTACATACCGTTAATATACAAATCAGAAAAGTTTATTTAGAAGAATTCCAAAACTTATTGGTACATTAGTCATATGTGAGGGCAGCTAGATGGCTCAGTAGATGGAGTGACAGGCATGGAGGTAGGAAGACTCATCTTCCTGACTTTGAATCTAGCCTCAGACACTTACTAGATGTGTCACCCTGGGCAAGTCATTTAACTCTGTTTGCCTCAGTTTTCTGATCTATAAATAAATTGGAGAAATAAATAGCAAGCCACTCCAGTATCTCTGTCAAGAAAATTCTAAACGGGGTCATGAAGTCACAAATGAAATGAATGAAAGCCATATTACATGTCTTTTTATTTTGGCACCACAGCATATTGAAATAACAAATGAATTGCTTCCATGGAACTACAACTACATCTCTATTCTTCTTTTCGAGGAATTGAGGGATTTCACAGAATTTTTCATTATCTAATGTTGCAACAAAGCCTGGCATGAAAATGTAGCACTACCAGGATTTCCTTTTCCCATTGTATGGAATTCACTTAGTCTATGACCCGTTGGCAAAAATTCAATATCTTTTTCTAAGCCAAAACATAAAGTGAGGCCCATTTGGAAATTGGCACACAGAATTTCAGTTTGGCCACAGTGTGAGTCCCATGGAGCTGATTTGTTTCAAGTACATAATGAGTCATGAAAACTAGCACCAGCCCCTGAGGCATGGACCTGAAGTAGGATAGACCTCAGATAAATTATTCTAGAAAAGAGAAGAATTTTAATAAAAATTGAAACTGTGACCCTAAGTATTAGTCTGGTATGTTTTTAATGTTCTGTTTTCAGGTGAATATGCAAGAGGATATTAAAAATTTTGCCATCTGGTAAAAAAATGCATATTTTGTAGGCAGAATTGATTATTAAATCAATTTGCACATTTTGTGTGAAAGAACTGAACTTAGGATAACATCAGCATCCATTTTGCCATAAAGGTTACTTATGAATATTGATTCTTGCAAGTAATTATAGAAATTACACCCCCATCTGTACAAAGCCCTGATCCAGAAACCTGAAAATCTAGATACTGTTCTTGTCACAAATTTTGCTTTGCCTTGTGTCTTCAGCAAATTATCACTTTAAAGCTCAGTTACCTATTTCTGGAATGATTATATTTAATCCAATTTATTGGACAAGGATTTGATAATTTATGCATTGGGTGAGGGGAAAAAGAAACATGATAAAGAAACAAAGTATTAGAAAATTTAATATCATTTATTTTGATGGTCTCATTTATCATTTTATCCATTTCTATTGTATCCAGGCTTAAAAGAAACTTAAAATCCTGGGTTTTCAAACTTTCTAAACTATAACTCATGCTAAAAATAATGAATAAATTCAACTTTAAGACAATATGAAAAATGAAGCTTAGACATTAAGATGTATACATGCATAAATATATACACATGCATATGTGTGTGTTTAGCTGCTCCAGTAAAATAGCCACTAAGAAATCTAGCTATGTGGACCCAATTTTTTCAAAGTGCTTAAGCAACCACGAAATGAATTTCATATCAAGATCATAATGGGTAAAAGATTTGAATATAATGTTCTTGCCTCTCCAATTGGATGTGAAGGAACAGAGAAGGCAAAGCATCTCCCCTCCATTTTTTTTCAACAAATAGACAAAATCCTCATGATCTTTCTGTTAGGAAGAAATTAAACAATGTGTTACATAGTCATTTTTGATGTGCTTAGACAATGCTTTCTTTGTCCAAAGACTATTTTTTTCTATTTACAAAAGAAAGACAAGGACATGGACTTTGCTTGGTTGGGCAATAAAAAATATTCTTCACCAATGTAACCCTTCCAAGAAAGAAATATGGGCTTGCAAACGTCCCTGGGTATTTCTATTAGGGATGAGAAGAATTAACCATCATTGTGATCCTTCTAGCTAGTCCTTCACCAAACAAAGTTTCCCCTGCCCCATAAATATTTCTCCATTCCATGTCTTCTTACTTCCAATAAATCTGAAAAACCTCAGGGCTGGCAGTAAGATAGAACAATGTAAAAAATATTGGATCCAAAGTCAAAGGACTTGGATTCAAATCTTGCTTTTGATAATATTTGTGTGACTTTGAGCAAATGGCAGCAGTTCTTTATTTCTAGAATGAAAAGATTAGTTCAGATGATAGCTAAGGTCCTTCCAGATCTAAATCTATGGCCTTCTTATTTCCTTTATTTTATAGATAAGAAAACTCAAATCTCAAAAAAGTGATGTGATTTTTTTCAAGGGCATGTGATTAGCATAGACAAGACCTTCTCTTTCACTTTCTAGTACAACCTTATTTCTACCTTGCCTCTGGGCATGACATAATTCTTACTCCATGACACCACAACTTACATCCTTTCTTCCATGACTCACCTTATTCCAATATTCTCCCTTGCATACTTTGTATTTTTCTGGTATTTATATAAATATGCAGAAAGGATAGAAGACCCATCTATGACTTAGATAAATCCTAGGGAGTTACCTGAGGCATATACAGGGTTTCCCAAAAAGTTCTACTACAGCTTCAAGCTATTAAGTGATTTTCTGAAGGTCATGAAGGTAATCATTCTTTGAGTCCAAGTCTTTCAATTTCAAGTCCAGCATTCTATCTACTTTGCCATGATATCGCTTTTATGTTAATACTAACGATACTACTAGTAATAATAGCTAGCATTTATATATGTGCCAGGTATTATACTAAGCATTTTACAAATATTATCTTATTTTGATCTCACATATGCTCTGGGAGGGAGGTGCTATTATGACCCATGTTTTATTGATAGGGAAACTGAGACAAACAGAACCTAAGTGACTTGCCCAAGATCACACAATTAGTGTGCATGCCTGAGTCAGGATTTGAACTCAGGTCTTTCTGATTCCTGACCCAATCCTCCACCCACTGTGCCATCTAGCTGCCTTATACTGCCTTATAATTATTTGAAAAGAAAGTTGCTTTCCTTTATAATTGCATAGGTCTTAGTCATCATAAAGTATAATCATCCATTTTGCAGTTGAAGAAACTGAGGCTCGAGGAAATAGAATGACTTGCCCAAGAAGATACAATCAAGATTCCATCCCAAACCCTCTTACTCCAGGACATTTTCCATCATACTATAATGTCACTAGCTTAATTATAAGACTCTGAAGGAGAGGGACTTTTTTTTTTATTTCATAGCATGAAATAGCATTAGGATAAGTCCCAACCAAATGGAACTTCAGGGACCCAGGAAAATCATACTCTGAAGACTTACCGCCACCACCTCAAACATGTGAAATTAGGTTAAAATGAAAACAGGAAAATAGTAAAGGGGAAAAAAAGATCACAAAATGCAAAGTGAGATTTATGCTTATGTAGCAACTTTATTGGAGCCCAGAGCAACAGCACCAAAATCATATATATATATATATACATATATATATATATATAGAGAGAGAGAGAGAGAGAGAGAGCATATATGCATATGTATATATACAGACCTACATATATATGGGCAAAGAGACTCAATAAGTCTGTTTGTATCAAAGTATAAAAAGTGTGAAACAGTATCTATACTTACCAAAGATTCATGGCCCTAAGCTCATCCTAGTGAAGAGAAATCATTGGCAAAAGTATCCCTTTTTCCAAGATAGCTTTCTTGCTATCTGTCATAACCCATTCCTTTCTCCAGTTGGAGCGTTCATCCCTGTAAAAGGCCTTCCCAATAAAAGACCAGTTTTCCACTAAGTAAAACTGGACAGCAAATCTCCAGAGATTTCTCCCAGAAATCCCTGGGCACAGGATCATTGATAGGAGGGTAAAGATTTTCCACCTTAGTAAGGTCATTGCTTGAACCCACTGGGGACTTAAGTGGCAAGAAAACCAAACCACCCTGAGGGGAATTACAAGCTTCACATTCCAGAGAAAGCTGGGTGAAATCCCTTGGTGGACACATTTTCTCTGAGCTAGATGGGAAAAAAAAAATTGCGAAGTGAAAGTCTAGCAAAAAGGAATAATCTTCAATCTAAGGACTGGAGAGGGATATGCATAATTAGGAGAGTAGAGCAGAGAAAATTGAAATTCCCTATAATTACCATTATATCTCTTGATATGTCCAAAAAGTATCTTAAAAACATTAATTTTGGTTACAAAATGTAGTTAATTCCCTGTCACATGTCATCTCTATGCCTGATTTTCAAGCCTATGTGTTTATAGAGAACCTACAGAGAAAGAATCCTCATTGTATCATAGAACTCTTCATTAAAATTTTTCATTAAACCTAGTTGGTACAAGGAAGGCATGTTAGTGCAAGTAAAATGAGAACAAAGCACTTGCCGCTTTTTTTTTTCAGGGCCCAATAGGGGAGAAAATAAGAAACCCAGTTGCAACAGCAGATCTCTATTTTATTTGAAATTTTAAAAAATAGAATCACAAATAAATTAGGCCCATGTTCAAACTGAATAGTCAGCTTGGTATCCAGATTTATAGATATGGGTTCTTATATAGTTTCCCGTAGACTTTATTGCCAATTAGCTTTATGCCAATTCTTCCATCTTTCACTCCCATTGACTTCAATGGCTATTTTATGCCTTGATGGGCTGGGCCCTAATCAGGAGAGATCCCTCTGAAGAGAAGATAACAGTCCTTTATTTTGCACTAACCACATTGTAATTGAAGATGAGGTGCTGAAGGGAGAGAGTGAGCTTTCTAAAGGTGTTTTTGCCCTAAGAGCTGTTATTAGACACAATGCCACGCTAGAATGAAGATTTCAGAGTGAATGCCTCATGCTAACACTGCTTTTGACCATTTCATTAATTTCCCATAAGAGAGACACACTGACCCTTAAACACTGTATCTTGCAGGCTCTTTCAAACTAATACATTTAAGGGTTTCATCTTTTCTTTTTCCTTTTTTTTTTTTTTTAAGTAAGGGAGCTGACTAGCTGACTAATAAGTGTAGCTCTCACAGAGTACTAGAGCACAGATCTCACATCTAGCAAAATAAAAATGTTGTTGTTCTGCCTGTATGCCTCATTATGCCTACTTTTTTTTAAGAGATCATCTTTCATCCGGAATTTGCCTTTTCAAAGCAGATGGCATAAGCCAAAGGTAGTGATGCCGCCAGTATGAACCACCACACAGAGAGCACATCTGACTGATTCAGGTTTCACCTCAGTTAAATGACCCTGTGTTTGCTTGGCCAAGGAGAGAACATGGTCTCCCATAAGCCCAAGAAGACAAATTTCCAGTTGTGCTGTATTTATTTGATGATTCGTTTTTTAAGAAAGAAAATTGACAGGCAAATGATTTTACTATTTCTGTAATAGCACTTCTCTGGTATATATTAGAGTTTCTAAATTGGTGGAATTAACAGGTTTGTTGTCCACAAACTAAGATCATTTCTCTCTGAGCTTCTGATTGTTTAAAAGAAGAATTGTGGGTGCGGATTAATACCCAGTACCAAAAAAGGGAAAAAATAATAATATTAACATGCATTGCTGAGGCTGCTCTAAGAACTCAATTTCGATTTCATGAAGGAGTAAATAGTCATATAAAGGTTTCATTAGTGGCTAAGGCACAAATTAGACCTTCCCCTGAGCAACACTAACTAATGCACTGATATTTGTTACTGGGATTTTTGAGTGATTTTCATTTATTTTTTAACAGAATAAGTCATTTTACTGATGGTTTCTCTCTTTCTACTTAATCCTAATGTGTTGCACAAAACCATTGTTAGTGGATGTTAAGGGGCCAATACATCAGCGCATAAACCTGAAACTAATGCTACTTACCGGGAAAACTTCTCATTTTTATGTGCTTTCCTTGTATCCCTTCTTCTGAAGTCCTACTATGATGTCTCAGGATAGTGTGAAAATCATCTTAACTTCTTAATGCCTATGCCAACCCAACCCAAAGCTTTCACAGGTCCTACTGAGTTAGAAGGATTTTCAAGTTTGGGCCCCTGTGACAGATTGTTTGGCATTGAAGACCAGCTTAGTTAAATTCATCACCAGAAGGCTGGCTACCAGGCAAAGATTTTCTTCTGGCTCTAGAAGTTCCTGAAAATCTCTTCTCCTTAAGGTGCTGATGGCAAACCTATGACACATGTGTCAGCACTGATACACGTAGCCATTTTCTATGACACACAGCCTCATGTTGCTACATATGGAGAAGTATATTATTTAAACTATAAATATCATGAAATTATGGTGTTTCTTTTCTCAAAGTGACACACCACCTGAGTTATGCTCAGTTTTTTGGCAAATTTTGACACACCGAGCTCAAAAGGTTGCCCATCATTCTCCTAAGGCCTAGAAATTTGTAATCTATATAACTGTGGAAACAATACCACTTAGGAAATCAAGGATTTTTTTAAGCATTGAAGATGTTGTTAGTTTTTACATTTCTCTCGAAAGGACTCAAAATTTATTTTCTTCTTTAGTGTTGGGTTGCAAAAAAAGAATGGAAGAAGGAAAATTGGGAGAAAAAAAAGAAAAAATGTATTCTACATGTATAAATTGCAAGTAAACATTTCAATTTTCATTCAACAAACATTCAATAAGAGCTTTTCATGAACCGAGAAATCAGCTGGGTTCTAAAGATGGTTTAAAAGTCAAAAGCAAGATAGGAGCTTGTGTTTTGCTAGAAGGAAATAGCATGCATACAGAGAAGCAAATTCAAAACATATACAAAATAAATACAAAGAGTTTTTTTTTCCCATTTCATAGTTTTCAAACCAAATAGTTGATTGATCGATTGGTTGAATTCTTCACTTTCCAGCCAGTTATTTTGGTATTACATATACAAAGTCACAGATCACTGACCACATCCAAGAGAGAGACTGAGTAACCTGAGGATATGAAGATTTGAAGCTGGAGTCATGAAAGCAGAAAAGGGAAGCAAGACACTAAACAAGCATTGATTAAGCTCCTACTATTTGCCACGCACTATGCAAAGCACTTTTTACAGATATTATCTCATTTGATATTCACAGCAACCTTAAGAGATAAGTGCTATTACCCTCATTATACAGTCGAGGAAATAGAGGCAGACAAGAGTTAAACAATTTGCCCAAAAACATGCAGTTAGCAAATCTCTGAGGCAATATTTGAAGTCAGGTCTCCCTGACTCCAGGTCTATATAACTTAGCCATTGCATCATCTAACTGCACCAAAAGTAGAGAGAGACTTCTCCTTAAATAGATAAAATGGGATTTTTACTAGATATTGCATATTGTACCTGCCAGGGGGGAAAATGTATATAATTCTGAAAGACATTTAGATAGTATTCTATGGAATCGTTTTCTTTTTTTTTCCCCTCTCATTTTAAAAAGCAATACTAAGTATAGGTTCTAAAGCAGAAAGGCAGTAAGAACTAGGCAGTGAAGGTCAAGTGATTTGTACAGGATCTGAGGCCAGATTTGAACCCAGATCCTACTGCCTGCAGGCCTGGCTCTCTATCCCCTGAGTCACCTGGTTGCCCTTCTAGCATCATTTTCTCTAGTATATAATTGTCTACTCCATTAGAACACAGCATCCTTGAAATTAGGAATTGTCTCATTCATTCTACTTACATCCCAAAGTGCCGAGCCCAGGATCTGGCTATAACAGGGGCTTCATAAATGTTTGTTGATGGATTGATTAATCCCAAGTTAAATAAAGACCAAACACTTTTATGTGAAGTTATTGGTTATATACGATTTTGGCTTTGCAATATCCTGGGGAATTTCTAGTTGTCTTGAAAAGGTTTCCTGCGTCATTTGATATCATTTCTCTCTCTTTTTTTTTTATGTGTTGCCAATGCCAAAGAATTCATCATCTTGTGGCCAAACTAAGTACTGGGAGTTTATTCCTGAGAATAGGTTTTCTCTCTGTCCCCAGGTTCATAATAAAAATATTTCTAGCTTGGTAGGAAAAGCCAGAGATGATGTCCTGCTGTCATAGCCTTCCAAAACACATGGTCATCCTCATTCTTGAGACAGGACTTCTGCACAAAGGAATTGTAGATAATTAAAAAGTAGGAATTCTTAGCAAGGACATTATTTATAAATCTTTGAAACAAAATTTCAAGTCATTTAATTTTTTTTAAAATTGCCTAACTTGATGTTCACGGGGAAACGGCTATTTAACTGTTCAAAATATATCGTGTTCCAGTTAGGTTTAAAATTGTTCAAAAGAAAATGAAAAGGTTCTGGCTTTTACAAAGCAACCCCAGACAGCAAGAAAACTCAGGCTGGGATCATGCAGAAGCTGCAGGAGCAAGGTGCCTATTGTATTCTAAGTCTAATAACCCTAACTGCATCCAAGGTGCCCAGGGAAGAAGGGGGAGCTCACACTCCAGGCAGGCAATAGGGCACAATAGCTGAAAGGGAAAATAATAAAAGAAAAATGTACTAGAAGCATGATCAGTCATCCTTGATTAGGAGACAGTCTCAGGAAGCACTGACTCAAAAAGTGGTATCTTCTTTTCTGTTAAGAGTTCACACCTTAGTTGTAGAAGAACACAGAGGGAACAGAGATCTCCAGAGGCCTCTGCTCCTCCTGCTGAAGAGTCAATAGCCACACACAGGGACAGAAGGTCCAGGCACAACAATTTAGAGTGAGGAAAGACCACTCCTATATGCTCCTACTAACATCTAGTTCAGATACATGCAGTGTTCAATGGTGACCTAACAGAACAGGCAACACATTGCAAAATCCTGTACCACTGAGTTGAGGAGATTGATGTAAAGTGGTTACAAGCACCACAGTGAGTCATGAAGGATTGGAACCTTAAGTTGGAAGTACAGTAGATAACTGATTAAGTTAAATACACTATTTAATGTGTGATCTTAAGTTAAACAGACTAAAAAAAGAGAGAAGCTAAAGCTCTAAAAAGAAATGGAATTTCCAAAAGCTAGAAAATTTCAGTCCTTTAAGACTCTTTCTGAAGCCAATTATTTTTCAGATAATGATTTTCCATCATAATTTTTTCAAAAGAATTAAAATAAGGAAGAGACATGACATGAGAACAAAATAATTCCAATATGATTTATTTAAACAAGTTATTGATGTGGAGAGATGGCTTATGTTTATAAGAAAGGACATTGACAACAGTTATAATAATTTCCTGCAGAAATTTAACTGGTATCATTCTGTTGCCCTAATAAGAAGAATAAAACAACCTGAAAACATCCTAGTCTGCAATCATTTGAATTCCTGGCCAAGTGAGGAGACATGGCAATCAAGGAAATACAGGTTTGGAATATTAGCTTGTTACAGAAAATGATAATGGAAGGTCACCATCAGTCTTGCTTAGGAAAATAAAAGTTGTGGAGGGAAAAACCAAATTTAAAAAATGCTTAGGGAGAGATTCAGCTGAGCACAGTTATTCAAGAGCATTTAAGGATAAAATTGGGAAACCACAAAGAAAAGGAAGATGAAAATGATTTGCAGAGGCATTTATTACAAACTCTTTATACTATCACAGACAAGTGAGGCCATCTCACATCACAGTCCTGACTGTGCTTATAGAGGAAGTAGAAATGGTAACAAAGAGATCAAAGATGAGGATGATCAAGATTAGACCAAGTGTGTATAGAACAGATCTGTTCTGGATCCAAGTTGTATCCAGAATTAATATATCCTTATGGAATAATACATATTTAGATACATATATGTATGTGTACATATATGTATATATGTATAGTTCAGTAGAATCAAACCTCATCTTAAAGACGGTCTTCCAACAAGGTAGCTCTACTTTCCACACTTCAAAATTCCTTGAAAGGTATAACCTCAGAGATAACCTTGTTTGAACATTAAAAATGAATGAGCTATAAAGCAGGGACATGCATATTCATCAAAGGTATTCATTGGTGGCAGGAGCATCACTTGCCTTCCCCGAATCTTCTTAATTCTAATGGTTTCCCATTTTTAATTATTTCCTATTAATCCTGAATATACTTTTTTTTAAATTTTAAACATTTATTAATATTCATTTTTAACATGGTTACATGATTCATGCTCCTACTTTCCCCTTCACCCCCTGCATTCCCCCCACCCATGACCGACCCACATTTCCACTGGTTTTATCATGTGTCCTTGATCAAGACCTATTTCCAAATTGTTGGTAGTTGCATTGGTGTGGTAGTTTCGAGTCCACATCCTCAATCATGTCCACCCCAGCCCATGCATTCAAGCAGCTGTTGTTTTTTTTATATGTTTCCTCTCCTGCAGTCCTTCCTCTGGATGTGGGTAGCGTTCTTTACCATAAATCCCTCAGAATTGTCCTGGGTTTTTGTATTGCTGCTGGTACAGAGGTCCATTACATTCGATTTTACCACAGTATATCAGTCTCTGTGTACAATGTTCTTTTGGCTCTGCTCCTCTCACTCTGCATCAGTTCCTGGAGGTCTTTCCAGTTCACCTGGAACTTCTCCAGTTTGTTATTCCTTTTAGCACAATAGTATTCCATCACAAGCATATACCATAATTGTTCAGCCATTCCCCAATTGAAGGGCATACCCTCTTTTCCAGTTTTTTGCCACCACAAAAAGCGCAGCTATAAATATTTTTGTACAAGTCTGTTTATCTATGATCTCTTTGGGGTACAAACCCAACAATGGTATGGCTGGATCAAAGGGCAGGCATTCTTTTATAGCCCTTTGAGCATAGTTCCAAATTGCCAGCCAGAATGGTTGGATCATTTCACAACTCCACCAGCAATGCATTAATGTCCCAATTTTGCCACATGCCCTCCAGCATTCATTACTCTCCCCTTCTTTCATTTTAGCCAATCTGCTAGGTGTGAGGTGATACCTCAGAGTTGTTTTGATTTGCATTTCTCTAATTATTAGAGATTTAGAGCACTTTCTCATGTGCTTATTGATACTTTTGATTTCTTTACCTGAAAATTGCCTATTCATGTCTCTTGCCCATTTATCAATTGGGGAATGGCTTGACTGAATATACTTTTTTGAACAAAAATGTTTACTTGCTATCTTGCCCATTATATTATGAACTCTTTAAGAGGAACAGTCTTGTGCCTCCCTTTGTATCCCCAGCACTTAGCACAGTGCCTGGCATGCTATAGTCAGTGCTTAATAAATGTTTATTGACTAACTGACTGTGGATAAGAGACTATCTGGTAAAAGTCAAGAACTTCAGAAGCATTTACTTAGTCACATTGTATGCCAGTTATTCTATTAGGTTTGGGGGTACAAAGAGTTTATATTCTACTTGACCTGATATGGATAGAAGGATGGTGAATTTTAAAAGACCTTAGAGGTAAGTTTATTTTACAGATGAGGAAACCGAGACTTAGGAAGGTTAAATGACTTGCCCATGATCACATAGCTGACAAATTTCCAAATCAGAATGTTCTTGATTCCCATTCCAACACTATCTTCCATTACACCATTTTGAAGACAGAGGCAGAAGCTATAGAGTATGACTGGGATTATTGAAACCATGCACTCAGACACACAAGATCCCAAGGTAAGTTAAAAAAGAGCAAGGGGAACTTGAGCCTGTTCACTAGATGAAAACACTGTCTTCATATCATGGGGAAATTCTGGCAAATAGAGTTTTATGAAAGAAGTTGGCTACATAAGAGCTACCATACATAAGTATATTCCAAATAAACCTTCTCTACACATTTCAACCCTTGGAATCTTATCTAAATTGAATTTTGAAATGAGCCTTTGGAGAAGAATCTATGTTGATTTTTTGGTCATATTTGTTTCATCTCATTGTTCATTGTTCTTTTAGAATATTCTGAATACTTTTTCCCCAAGAGTAGCTACTTATTTTTAGCAAAAAAATAAATGGTGAATATTCTCTCATTTTTATAGCTTCCTTTAAAATTTGGGTTTTTTTATTTTATTTAACTTTTTTCCAGATAATGATACAAGTCAGAGTAGAAGTATTTAAAGGAAAAAATGAGATTAATATTTCAATTAAAATGCCATAAGCAATAGAAACCAGGAAATTATGTAATGGTCATGAATTCATGTCTAAAATCCTTTATAGCATACATAGTCACACATTGCTCAAAAAGAATTTTGAAATGAGTTTTTTAAATTAAAATTAAATACACAGATATATATGGAGATATGTACATATATATATATATATATATAGAGAGAGAGAGAGAGAGAGAG
>NC_058130.1:489704143-489755371 GCF_016433145.1 Gracilinanus agilis | reverse complement strand
AAAGAAAGGGGGAAGGAAGGAAGGAAGGAAGGAAGGAAGGAAGGAAGGAAGGAAGGAAGGAAGGAAGGAAGGAAGGAAGGAAGGAAGGAATGGAGGGAAAGTAGGAGGGAGGGAGGCAAAACAACATTTATAAAGTGCTACTATGTGCCAGAAACTATGCTAGGTAGAAATGTTATTTCATTTAATCGTCACAACAACCTTGGGAGGCAGATGCTATTATTATCCTCATTTTATAGTTGAAGGAATTGAAACAGAGAATAAGTGACTTGCCGATGGTCAGTCAAATTTTAACTCAAGCCTTCCTGATTCCAGGTACAGCCCCCTATCCACTACGTTGCCTATGTAATTTAAAAAAAGAATTAATTTAGGATTTTTTTTTTCTGAAAGGTACTAGAGAATAGAATGAGGAACAATGAATAGAGGTCACAGAGAGGTAAGTGTAGGCTTTCTAACATTCAGTTACCCCAAAATGGAAAGAGCTTCTTCTGGAGATAGTGAGATTCACTTCACTGAAAATCTTCAAAAACTGAATCACTATCTGGAACATTCTAATGAAGATTTTTGTTTAGATGTTAATTGTCCTCCATTACCCCTGAAGTCCATTCCAACTCTGAGATTATGTGAGTCTGAACTATCAACAGAAACAAATAGTCATGGAAACAACATTTTATTTGTCCATTCACATGAATAATTGATAAATAATGGTAGTGATATTTTATTATCTAATCATTTGCATATATAACTGGTAAATCAAAGCAAAAAACCACAGCAAACTCCAAAACAGATTTTTTAAATTAAAAAGGGGAAAGATAGTCTACATTCTTTAATATAGTCAGATATTTATCTTGAAACATTTCCAAAGACCCAGAAAATAAGGTCCAAAATAATTAGAAAAAAATTGTATTTGGAGGTAAAAATATTTCAAAATCATGTTTTCCTCAAATGACAAGAAAGATGAGTAAGTTTGTTTCTTTTTGTTAGTTATACATTAACTCATTTGAAAATTCTTGGTCAGCTTTCAGTGTCATTTTTTACTCTGCCAAATTGAGAAAACTAATAACATGGATTAAAAATAAAGAGATTTTAGATGATCAATTTTCCTGTTATCAACTTCATTAAAATTTAAAATAACATATGAAGTTTAACTTTATTTGTACATCATAATAAATATTTGAGTTTTCTACAAATCATTTGCTGTTCCTATTTAAATAACTCAGTGTCCTTAACAAACTTATGAGGGTTGACTGATTGAAGATAATTAGCTAACATAGTGGGTAGAATATTGGAGTTAGAATTAGAAAGAAGAAATTCATCTTCTGCCTTAGTTACTCATCTACTCTATAACACTGAGCAAAGGACTTAACCTGTTTGTGCCTCAATTTTCTCATGTGTAAAACGAGAGGACTGTTCTTAATGACTCTCAAGGTCCCCACTAAATTTAAGATACTAGGATCCTAGGTAATCTGACCTTAAAGCAACTATTTAAAAATAGATAGTATTACCTTTGACTTATACCCTAAACAAGTCAAAGACAGAAATATTACATACACTATATGTATGTATATATGTATGTATAAATATACACTAAAATATCTCTAACAGCATTTTTTTCTGGGAGCAAAGAACTAGAAACAAGGTAGGCATTCACCAACTGTGGAATGACTAAACACATTTTGTACAAAAATGAAATACTGATATTATAAGAAATTATAAATTAATGTAAAGAATTCAGAGAAGCATGAGGAGACATGAACTGATGCAGAGTATAAAGAATCAGAAATTGAATGTATATTATAACTATCACAATGTAGATGAAAGTAATAAAATTATAATGGTCAAACGTGCACCCAGTGAAGTGTTGAGAAAATTCATCTTCCTCATTTCACTGAAGAGGGAGATGATGTAGAAGCAATATAGAACTGTTATTTGTTGGCTTTCTTAATCTTTAGTTAACAGAATAGTTTATTGGGGATGGGCAGGAAGGTATATATTCAGAAACAGAATGTAATATTAAATGAAAAGATCAATTTTTTAAAACCTTTCAAAAATAGAACTTATTACTGATTTGAAATTCTGATATTTTACACTGATACAAAGGATTCCAAAGTTTTCTATTCAGCAAGATTAGACTTTATCTGCATCTCTCCTGGCTCTTCATTTTCTTTGATACTCAAATTAAAAATAGAAACATACCATTGTGTTCTGTGTAAATACTATGATATGGTGAATATATGTATATTCTTATATATCATATATAGTATATATCATATATTATATAGCTTATATCCTATGTATATTATATATAGTATGTGTGTACCATTTATACTAATTGGATGCTATATAAGTTATATCATATATGTTATATTTTTATGTAATATAGGCTATGGGTACTATATATTATATCAAATACAAGGTGGTAGTAACATTGAGCATGATGTTCCACTATAATTTGAGAATCAGAAAAAATAAATGAGAAAGGACAAAGGCAGATAAAATAACTTGAGTAGAAAACTTTGGAATTCCTTCTGTCAGCTTGGGAAAAAAAAAAAAAAAGAGAGACTGAAACCGGTCATAAGTCCTGTTTTTTGAAAGGTTTTAAAAAATTAATATCTTTTCATTTTATGTGACATTCATTTTTTATAGATCCTTTCCTATCATAATCTAATAAACCATCCCTTAGAATAAAAATTAAGCCCCCCCCAAAAGAATAGTATGCATATATAAGACATATTTTATATGTATCTATGGTATCTATGTATATATGTGTGTGTGTTTGATTTTTATTCACTAAATGATGCATTTTTTGTATTTTCATCATCTGGAACTCAGGAAAAGGAAGGAAGGAAGGAAGGAAGGAAGGAAGGAAGGAAGGAAGGAAGGAAGGAAGGAAGGAAGAGGGGTAGCTGGGTAGTTCAGTGGATTGAGAGCCAGGCCTAGAGATGGGAGGTCCTAGGTTCAAATTCAACCTCAGACACTTCCCAGCTGTGTGACCCTGGGCAAGTCACTTGACCCCCTTTGCCTACCCTTGCCACTCTTCCACCTATGAACCAATATACAGAAGTTAAAGGTTTAAAAAAAAGTAAGAAAGAAAGAAAGAAAGGAAGGGAGAGAGGAAGGAAGGAGAGAGAGAGAGAGAGAGAGAGAGAGAGAGAGAGAGAGAGAGAGAGAGAGAGAGAGAAAGTTTAAGTGTACAGTTAAATCTAGGACTTCATTCAAACTGTGACCTCCCCATGAGGAACCTTCTTTACCAGGACAAGTCAGACCCTGATCCATAATTCAAAGTCTTAACAAGGCTGTTAAGAGCCACAAGAGAATAAGTGACAATTGCACAATGTGCCATAACAGGGACTTGAACCTGCCTCTACCTTCCAAAGCCAGCTATCTTCTCTGCCAGGAAACAAAGGGAATTGGCACTCTTTAGTTCTATTGGGGAAGTTCAAAATAAGTAGAAAATAATAACAAAATTCATCTGTTCACAGACTTCCCCAGAAACAAACCTTTTGAAACAACCCTTAGAATCAGGAAGTTCTGGATCAACTGAAAAAGAAAAGTTATTATTTAATTGGATGATACTTGCTAATTATTACTTACTTTCCTTGGAGAGAGTTGCAAACTCTGGGAGTCTGGGTAGAATTGCAATCTTCGTATTCAATATGCCTGTGCATGCATATATGTGTATAGATAATTGCTGTGCCTGGTTTTGAGGATATGAGCTGTGTAAAATTACTGTAGGAAGTTGTAAATGATGTATGAAATGAGAAATCTTTGCCCAGTGGCAGTACATAGATAGAACAGAGATAGTGACGTGCAATCTCTATTCTGTCATTTGTCATAGGATTCATCTTAGAAAAAGCAGAACATATCAATAAACCTGAATGTCAAACATGCATAAACATGTTAGTTTAATAAAAAAATGTTTGTTTAAAAACAACCTATTTTACTTTCCCTTTAAGTCGCACCTCTTCCTTGAAAAGCAGCTTGCTGCAACCTTTGTATGAGGAACGCAGAAAGAAATCTTATATGTCATCCCCATTATCAATCTAAGTCATCAAAGGCCTTTAAAAATTAAATACATGACTTCTAAATAACACCAGGCCTGGATGTCTGTCTGATTCGAAAGTGCTATTGTCTTTCTAGTCTTGCCATGGAAAATCTGTTGATCATGGCAAACATTATGTCTACTATGTCATATACTCAGGTATTGAAAAACATATGGATATTTGATTTGATTGTTTTCCATTTTTATCCAGATGTTTGAAACACCTTGAAGAGATTTCCCACTACCAGCAATGACAACATAAAAATAGGTTTGATTGTTTTGTTTTGTTTTTAAAGAGAGACAATCCATAAATGCCTTTTCCTCTCTTTTGGTACATTTATATATTTTTCCTATGGTGACCCATTCCCAAATCAAATCAAAGCTGAAAAGGTATACTTATTGAAATTATAGTCAGTCAGCAAGTATTTTTTAAGTTCCTACTATTTTCTAGGCTGTAACAACTTTTCTACAAGACAGACTTGAAGTAGGTAAAGAAATACAAAATCAGCATAAAACAGGGGGGGGGAAAGAGGGAACTATCTTGAATTACCTGCTTTTAAGTTCTTAAATTGAGACTTTGAAATAGAAACAGACACAATTTTTTCAAATTAATACTGTGTCTATGCTTAGAATCTAGTTGGACTATGTGATAGACTGAATCAATCTTATCAGTCAAAAAAAAAAGACAAACAGATTTGTTCAGAAATACATAGCCCAATTTCAATCAATTAACTGCTTTTTACACAATTTCTGTAGCAAGCAAAAGCAAAGCTCAGAAGGACTGAGGATAATAGAGGATATGGTATAACTGCACCTAGTCTTTTTTATCTGTGTCTAGAGGGAAAATATATTTAGTACCTTTTCAAAATATCAAATCATTATGCATTTTCAAAGGAATAATTGAAGACTATAAACAGATACTGAAGAGATTCCTCCAAATCAAGAATAAGAGAAAACAAAACAAAATAACTCTGAGATTTCACCTCACACTATACAAATTGTCAGTTATCAAAAGATAGCTGAAGTCAATGCTGGAGGAGCTATGGAAATAGAAAATCTACTACACTCATGGTGGTGCTTCTGAGAATTAAATCAACTATTCAGTAAAGCAATTTGGAATTATGCTAAGAAAGTATCTTAAAAGCCCATACTTTGATTCAGATATATCACTACTAAGTAGGGAAGTTTAAAGATAACAGAAGTTTATACATACATCAAAATATTCATGTAGAAAAGAACTGGAATTTATTTAAATTTCCATTTTGGGGGGAATAACTAATAAAATTTTGGTGCATAAATGTAATAGAATCTTACAATGTCTTAAGAAACTATGAATGTGAAGACTATAGAGAAATGTGAAAAGATATATAATGCAAAGGGAATTAAGTAGAACAAGGCTAACAATATGCGAGATCAGCAATAAAGTAAATAGAAGGGGAAAATGAAATTCATTGCACTGATAATAGTAAAGTCTGAATCTTCCTTTCTTTTCAGAGATTAGGAACTTTAGACATAATACTTGGTATATACTTCAGATTCAGTTGATGTGTGTAAAAATTTGTTCTTAGTTCCTTTTTTCTTTTTTTTTTCATTCTCTACTTCACCTTTCTCTTTATGCCTCCTTCTCTCTCCCTTTTATTCTCTTTTGTTTTTTAATTCTTTCTTTCTCATTCTTTATTATATAGGATGGCTCTTGGAAGAGGAGCAAAATGAGATAGCTAGAAATTAGAAATTTCTAACTGGAAATTCAGAAATATTTTGTTTTTATTATATAATTATGTATATTTATATATATATTATGTATAGTATATATCATATATATTATTAACATTTTACACAGGACATTCTATAGGAGCATTTAAAACTATATATCAATAAAAACTTTAAAACATGAATTTATATATAGCCCATATGGTAACTAATTCTCTCTGTATTTTGAAAAATGAAATATTTCCTTACCAGTTTAATTTCCCTCCTCTTAGAAATGCCTCTGCCTTGCATATTTCCATTGGTGAAGTTGAAGTAAAGGTGCCTCAGTGCCTCATTCTGCTTCTTATAAAACCACATTGATTAATATATTTATTTTTTATTTGTCTGACAACAAAAATGGCACTTCTCTGTGGCTATTGCCAAATAAATAATAGAAAATATAAGTGGAAAGGGTTCATTTTTCCCAGTAGCAAATAAGTAGCTGTATTCACACACACAAATATTTATATGTGTGCACATACATATGTATGTAATATGTACATTATATATTTTCATGTGGATATATTTTAAATGGAAACTTAGATAATCATAAGATCATAGATTGAGAACTAGAAAGGACCTTAGAAGTCAGATAGTACATTTGAGTCTCAGTGTTTTTTGTTTCATAAATCCATTTAAACAACAAAATTTTTTGAACTCCTGGGTAAATTAATAAAGTGTTCATAATGTTGTTTTAACTTACAATAATTACAATGATTACTTTTGCACCCTAAAAAAGCTCCAAATGAAAAATTACATTATTTAATTATAAACTATAAATTTTTCATCTTTATATAATTATGAAAATGCTCAATATAAAATTATAAAAGTAAAAATATTTTGTTTTTATTATATAATTATGCATATTTATATATGTATTATGTATATTATATATCATATATATTATTAACATTTTACACAGGACATTTTATAGGAGACAAAAGGAGTGATCCAGCAATATCTCATATGCTTAATATTTCCCACAAAACTTCATATTAAATTTCTTTAGCTAACAAATTTAGTTGAGTATAAGTAACATTTTAAAAAATTCTATCTGTGCTTATTTTAAATGACATATCTCTATATCTTCTTGCAGGGGAATATATCCTGCTACTTTACTAAAAATTACTGAAAGTTTCAATTAACTTTTTTAGTTGAATATCAAGAATTGTCCACAGATACCAACATGTCATTTGCAAAGAATTCATTTTATTACTCCTTTACCCATTCCAATTCCTTCAATTTCTTTTTCTTGTTTTAGTGCTATTGTTAGCATTTCTAATACTTTATTAAATAATATTGACAATAATGGGCATCCTTGTTACACTTCCAAACTTATTGGGAAGGTTTTTAGCTTATCCCCATTACAAATAATGATTCCTGATGGTTTTAAGTAGTTGCTTCATATCATTTTTAAAAAAATCCAATTATACTTATGCTTTCCAGTGTTTTGAATGGGAATGAGTACTGTATATTATCAAAGGTTTTTTCTTCATTTATTACTATAATCATATGATTCTTATTTCTTTCATTATTAATATAATCATCTCTATTCATAGTTACCTTATTTTAAACTCTCCCTGCATTCCTAGTATACATCCTTTTTGGTCACAATATATAATATTTTTGTGATGTATTATTGTAATCTCCTAGCTAATATTTCTTTTGGAATTTTTGTATCCATATTAATTAATGAAATTGCTCTATAATTTTCTTTTTCTGTTTTTACTCTTCTTAGTTTAAGATCATCACCATATTTGTTGCTTAAAAGGATTTGTTAAACTCCTTTACTTATTATTTCAAATAATTTATTTATTTTTGGAATTAGATGATTTCTCAATAATTAGTTAAATTCACTTGTGAATTTACCTGTTCCTGATGCTTTTTTCCTTAGGAAGTTCATTCATGGACTGTTCAATTTCTTTATCTAGTATAGGTTTATTTAGATATTCTGTTTCCTCCTCTGATAGTCCCAGCTGTTTATATTTTGGAGTGTATTCTTCCATTTCACTTACATTATTGAATTTGTTGGCATATAATTTAGCAAAATAACTTCTAATAATTACTTTAATTTCATCTTCATTGGTGCTTTGTTCACCCTCTTCTTTAATACTAGTGATTTGAGTTTCTTCTCTCTTTTTTAATTATATTAACCAATGGTTTGTCTATTTTATTGATTTTTTTCATACAACTAACTGCAGGGTTTAATTATTAATTTTTTGTTTTGCTTACATTCAATTTTATTGATCTCCCCTCTAATTTTTAGGAATTCTATTTTATGTATAGTTGGGGATTTTTGATTTGTTCTTTTTTTCTAGTTTTTAAAATTTAATTCCAAGGCAATTGATCTATTCTTTCTCTTTTTAGTAACATAAGCATTTAGAGGTATAGATTTTCCTCTAGTTAATATGCTTTTGCTGTTTCCCACAGATTTCAATATGTTGCCTCATATTTATCATTCTCCTTAATGAAATTATTTATTGTTTCTATGAGTTGTTCTTTAGTCTACTCATTCTTTAAGATTGTCATTTAGTCTCCAATTAATTTATTTGGTATTTCCATGGCCCTTTATTATATATATAGTTTTAATGCATTATTGACTGAAAAGGATACATTTAATATTTCTATTTTTATATACTTAACTATAATGTTTTTAAACCCTAATATATGGATTTTTTTTGTAAAGGTACCATGTATCACTGAGATACTCCATTCTATTCCTGTTCAATTCTCTCCAGATATCTATCATATTTAAGTTATCTAAGATTCTATTCATCTCCTTCACTTCTTTCTTTTTTAATTTTTTTGGTTAACTTTTTCTAGTTCTGAGAGGGGAAAGTTGAAGTCCCTCACTGTCATTGTTTTGATATCTACATCCATCTGTAACTCATTTAGCTTTTTCTTTGAAATTTGAATGCTATAACATTTGGTGCATATTGGTTTAATATTGATAATGCTTCATTATTTATGGTACCTTTTAACATAATATAGTTTCCCTAATTATCTTTTTTTTTATTATATATCTATTGTGGCTTTAACTTTGTCAAAGATCATTATTGATATCCCTGCTGTATTTGTATCATCTGGGGCCTAGTATATACTTCTCCAACCTTTTTATTTTTATCCTATGTATATCTCTTATTTTTAGTGTGTTTCTTGTAAGCAACATATTGTCAGGTTTCTGTTTTTCTACTATTCTGCTATCTATTTCTTCATTATGGGTGAATTTATCCCCTTAACATTCAATGTCATAATTATTAGTTATGTATTTCCCTCCATTCGATTTTCCTCACTATTTGTCATTTTCTTCCTTCCCCCCTGCTGTATCTTTCCCCAGATAACCAATTCCTTCTGTCCATTACTGTTCTATTTTGTATCCCTTTCATAAAACCCTTCCTTACCCTCTCCCCTTGCCCTCCTAGTTTTAAATCAACACACCCTCTTAAGTATCCTTCCCTTGTACCTTCCCCCTTATCACCTAGTCTTTCTTCTATCTGCCTTCCAAAAGTACCTCCCTAATGCCCTCACCTTGTTCTCCTATTTCTCAGTATCTATACCCCCTTTAGGAATCCTCACTTTTTTTTATCCTCTTGCCTTCTTTTCTCTTAATCTACACTTCCTTCTCTTAGAACCTCCCTTATCCTTTCCTCTTACCCTCTAGTTTTCCTCAACCTCTATCATTAGGTTTATAAAGTATTTTTTAGCCTTTCCAAACACTCTTTTTGGGTTTGTGATCATTTGATATTTATAATATTTTTAATGAAACAAGTTATAACTTGGATTATGTATAACATAATATAGTAATCATATATAAACTTAATTTTTACTTTGGAATTTTTTATTTGAACAAAGATTTGCAAAATTTGACTCAACACCAAAACAAATGCAGCCTTAAATCTGGTACCATATTGAATTTATTTCTGTTTGTTTGTTTTAATTTACAAGAACAAAGTGAAAATGTGTGCTCATACAAGTATGTGGTAGGATATGATAGAAGAATTTTATAAGCTCTTTTGTTGGGACATGGAAATTAATTTTCTACAGACAAATGAAAACAGCTGCATTAAATGATAAATTTATTTAAAGTTCAGTTACATGAAATGATTCGTTTTGTAACAATGTTAATATATAAAATAACTTTTGGAAGGGAAAAAAAATATCTTCGGACATGACTTTCTTCTTTTCTATCAGTTTTATATCTCATATAAGTTTCACTTCAGTTTTACTCTCATATAAGTTCTACTGAATGTCCAACAAGTTTCCCAGTAAATTCATCTAAAAACACCAGATAGAAAAATAGCAATGAAAGTGGAAAAAAATTCAAATAGGAAAGCAATCCTTATACATTGATGAGAATCATATTTGTTTCTGCAGAACATTTGTGATTTGACAGTCTATAATGGTTTCAAGATAACTTGTTCAGCAATCAAAATTTTTATGCATTTACATTTATTTTAAACATGTTGTTACAATTAAAATTATCTTAAAAGATTGATTTTGGGGTGAGAATATAAGTTTATTCATTATATCTGGTTTATTGGTTAAGCCAACATCATAATGAGTAAAGTGTTATAGGTCTCCTTGACTCTCTCAAGGCCAGAGCACCACCTGATCTCCAAAAGGCAGTCTAATAAATAGATTTTTAGGATCTCATTATTCAGGCCCTCCCTTGACCATCCCAAGACATCTTTAATTGGTGATAGCTAATTAAGAGGCAGTCCATAAACCTATCCACCTCTCCCCATCTCCACAGGTGGACAGGTCACATCCACAGGAGAAGAACTCTGTTCTTCATTTATTAAAAAGGAAGACATCCTTTGAGATTTTGAAGTACAAAGAAAATAAAAAAAAAAAAAAACAGCAGACTAGTTGGTATCTATGACCCAGATCCCAGACACATGAATACAGAGTAATTCTCCCTAAAATATAGGAATTAATGCAATATATGGAAAATATATTTTCACAATCATGTGATTACATAGCTATAATTACATGATTTTATGACCATATGATTACATAAAAAAAAGAATAATGGCCCTCCAGACTGTCCCATCTCTTCCTAAAATGCAAACAGCTTTACATTCCTTCTGAAGGGTATTCTAGGCAGCATCTTCTCTAAAAAATGAAGACCTGGCTCTCACTGAGCCACCTAGCTGCCCTGGACATGCTTTTATTAAGCATCTATTATGTACAACAAACTAGAATAATATGAGAAATACAAATGGAGGTGTGTATATGTACCTGATCACTTACTGGTAATCAGTTTATGTCCAAATACTGAACCCTTGGGGTGGTTTGGAAACAATTTGATGGCAAATTGAGAAACTACAAAAACAGATTGTAACAAGTTAGAATTGGTCTGAATTTGATATAATGTATGAATCCTAAAATTATTGTGTGTGTGATCATAGTAGATATGAATAACTACAAGCAAAAGCCTATAATGTTTCAAGCATTCATATTTTTGTTGCAAAAGATTAATATATCTGTAACATAATTATAGCTATAAATATTTATAGCTTAAGGTGCCATCCAAGAATTAATGCAAATCTCTTTGACCTTAGAGGTCAAGGTAGAGAGTAGTTTGTGAACCACTAAATTGGAGCCATATATCTGGGACAGCCTGGGGTGGAGGAAGACAGACAGTTTGGTCTAATGGGTCAGGGTGGTATTACTGCTTCAGACACACAGGTCATAATTGTAAGACCCTGAGTATATAATTTAATATCTTTCAGGGTTGGTTTCTACATCTATAAAATGAGGACAATTAGAATACTTTCCTTGCAAGGTTGATTGTGAGGAACAAACAAGATAATGGATTTTTGAAGCACTTTGTAAACACTACATGACTATTAAGGAGGAAGCAAAAGTGATCAGTTTGGTCTAAAGTCATTACTGTTTTGGAAGTTTCAAAAGAGATATTTGAAGTACAGAGAAGTGTAATTTTCACAAAAAAAATTAAGGAAAAGTATGATGTACAAGTAGTACTAAAATCATAAATCTCTAAATTGGAATTACTGATTTAGTACAACCTCCTTGTTTACATTTAAGAAAACTAAGACTCAAAGCAATTAAGTGACTTGTCCCAGGTTACAGAGGTCATAAGCAGCAGAACCAAGATTCAAATCCAGATTCAATGACTCCAAGTCTAGGACTAATTTCACTGTAACACACTGACCTCCAATGTCTACTTGACTTGAATCAGAGAAAATTAGTATTTTAGAGTGAAGTATTAATTGACATTTAATTAACAGAATTCACATTGATATAGCCCTTACTGTTTAAAAACTGCAGTACTGTGAGTTAAGGTTCAAAGCATTTCAGTGAGTTCCCAACATCATACTTTATTACATGATCTCTAAGAATGACTATATCTTATATATCATCTAGATCAAATACTTATTTAAAAAGAAATGTATTTATATTTCATCAATTTTAAATATTCAGCTTAAAATCAATTCCACAGGAGTTCTATTCAAATTCAGGGCTATATTTATAACTTATAAAGGCAAATCCAAGAGCACAGCATTTTTTGCTCCCTCCATCTCCCTTTCTCATTTCACTTAGATTTTTTTATTTCATTTGGTGATAGTTCCCTAGTTTCCCTCTACTTGCTTCCTTTCTTTTTTCTCTGCCCTAGTTCTTTTTAAATTCAATTTCCAAATAAATACCAGTTTAGTCTTCTTGAAGGATGGATATTAACAAGTCATTCAATAACTGCTCAATAACCTTCCACGGCTTTTATCAAATAATATATGTTTACTATTAGATGAGATAATATTTGTAAAGTTTTTTAATATAGTGTTTGACATGGAGTAGATAATTAATAAAAACTTGTTTTCTTCCCCCCCCCTTCTCCATTTACCCGCTGAATAAAGACTAACCTTCTTAGCCAAATATTAAGAGGCTACTACAATATGTCTCCAGTCTACATTCCTACCTTTATCTCAAACTACTCCTACTATCTCAAACTAATATTAATCCATGGTGTCCCTTTTTGTCCCCCAAAACAACCTTTTGATTTTAAAGCAAAAAAAGAAGTCTGATTTTAAGACTGAAGCTACCAAATGGCTTTTCCCCTCTTGCTGAGGCAGGGTGGAGACAAGTTCTTTGTTTATCTGTAAATAAGCCTTTTGGGTGATGAAGTAATTAAATGAGCTAGACAGAGCATGTGGAGAAAAGTGTACATGCACAGTGAGGCCATTCGAAACTCTGTGTGGTTAGTCCTGCCATGCAGGAAGACTGGGCTCTTGTCCTGACTGGGGTCTGAGTCCTCCAGTCAGAGATAAAGCATAAATTGACAAAGGGGACAGGAAACCATTCTCTTTTCCTAGAACCATGGACTTAGAAGGGTGTGAAGTCTGGCTCTGGACTGGCTCAGATGACTTGAGGAGAAGTGGCTGAAAGAGCTAGCCAGTCAGATATGGCTCATGCTTCTCTTTTTCTCTGGCCCATTTTTTGCTATTTAATAAATAATAATTATAAAAGGAGGATACTTTTTCTAGAGAATTCTAATCACAATGCTCCCTTTTTTATTTATTGTGTACTTCAGCCAAAGTGAACTATTTTTCGATCTTCCTCAAATGAACTCTATACTTTCCCATGTCCGTGCATTTCCTTATGCTCTTATTCCCTTCACCTGGAATACCGTCTCCATATTTCTATCTGCTCACATGCTATCATAACTAATATTTATGTAGCAAGTTAGTTTGAAATGATACATATACACATATACACACACATAAATATATAAATATATATTGCATATATATTAAATATATACATATATTTGCTCCTTTGATCCTCACAATAACTTTATTGTTATAGCTTCAAATTTTTTAGCTGGGCTAAATAAGTGCTATTATCCCATTTTATATTTATTGAAGTTGGGATAGGTTAATTGACTGCCCAGGGCTACAAAGTTGTAAAGCATCTGAGATAGGATTCAAACTCAGATCTCATTACCTCAAACCTAGCATTCTGTCTTCTATGCCACCAGCAGCCTCTACTAATCTCCCCTTTAGACCAAACTCACATCTTACTCCCTCCATGAATCCTCCACTCATCCTCTCACACCTGGAGCATACCTCCCTATTTCTGATCTTATGGTACTTAATTTTTTCTCCTACATTTATAGAATGTTTATTTGTGGATTTGTCATCTCCTACTAAATTTTAAACTCCTTTAATGTATACAAATCACCTCCAGCTGAGATGAGAGATCAGGGGAGGCTTTATGGAGGAGGAAACTTTTAAAACTATGGACATGTGCTTTAGCTAAATACAGCAATATAATTCTTCCCTTATGGTAATTTCATTGTTTATATGAGAATAATCATTAGTTCAACAAATGGAACAGCTGGAAATATCCCGTACCTAAAATAGATTCCTGATTCACATGGTTGTGGCTGTCTGGTTTGACTACTAAGAGAGCACTGCCCGTGCCTAGATACATAGACCGTGACCCCCTCATATCAGGAATGTTGCCAAGAGGAGTCAAGTGACCATACGCCTTGTTTCCCACAACAAGTAAAACATTTTTTCATTACACTGAGATCAAATTGCATCAAATTTCAGGGAACCAGGAAAAAAAAATTGTGTCAGGCTTGAAACAAAGGGCTTATTTCTTTCTTCTGCCTCAGTCTGGGGGCTGAAAGAATCACTAAAATAACTTGGAATGTGGTCATTTTTGCATTTAAGCAGTCATTACTTATGTGGCAATTGTTGTGAAATGCTTGACCTTCTTGAACCTCATATATTTCTGTTGCCCATTATCAAGTATATTGAAATCTGCATAAGTCTGTTAATTGGCATTCATTGAGAATTGTATCATCTGGAACTCTAAAACTAAGCTTCCACCCTTTAAAATGATCACTCTTTATAAGCTTTCTATTTATGATGTTGCTAGTTATGATTCTTCTAACAGAGAGAGCAAGCTAGTCTCAGAGACAGAATGTTGGCTTTTTTTAAAAGGATTCAAAAATAGTTTCTATTCAACCTCCGTAAAAGCCCAGCTAAAAAATTTGAAGCTATAAGTTGTTCAATTAGTTATTCTGGTATTAAATAAGAGTACAATCTGATCAAGAGCCAAAATATATCAAGGTTTTTCTTTAGTGACAACAGTAACAAATTCCATTTTTTTCTTGGAAACAGATTACACTGGCAACCAAGGTTAAATCATATGTGACATCCTTATGGATTAAAAAGTCTATCATGTGGCTTTTCAGAGTATAAAACATTTTCCCTTATCCCCAATAAAATAAAATCTCTCTGTCCCATTTTAATTTTAATTTCTCATTTGACAATACCATAACAATATTCAAGCTAGTTATGACATTTTCAATCAAAAACAGTTGACTAGTTAAGAAAGGGAAAGACTTGGAGACATAAAAATCTGGGATCAAATTTCACCTCTGATATTACACATGGACAAGTAATTTAATATCTCTGAGCTTCAGTTTCCTTATATGTAAAGTGTTGTCCAAAGGCTCAAAATATGTAATTTACAGGTGGTAGGGAATGTGATATAAATCTAGACCACCTAAGATAGCATTGTCCATGTGGAAGATGCTAGAGGACTGAGTCCAAGAGACATGAATATACTTAGACATGTTCCATTAGCCTACAAAATGGTTAGGAGAAGCCATTGTCCACTGGCTATGAAAAAAGAGCATAAGTATTTAAAACATCCTTTTAATAATATTCTAAAAAATTTTAACAGAGATAAAGCCTTTGCTGTATTCTTGATTATATTTGAAAGTTATTCCTTCATTTTTGTGCTTAACAGTGAGACCAGCTAGTAAGTAAGAGGAGCCTTGATGGCTATATCTTTCCCTGCTCTGTTAGGCCAGGTGGCCCCAAGAAATGGACCTGAATCTTTATTATTTTTGTTCTAGGTGAAAGGAGTGGAGCCTCTTATCATCTAACCTGGGGAGCATGAGCCCTCAGGATCTGGGAGTCCAGGAATTCAGGCCAGATATTTCAGCTAGCCTCACAGCAATGCCCTGAGAAGATTGGATCTGAGACTCCAATTCAGGAGAAGCCATCATTTTGGAGTTTGGACTTAAATGTAATGGGACTAAAACTATTGTAGGAAATTAGATAAATTGGGAGCTTAATTCCTACTCCCCCATCCAACCAGCTAGGTCTTTTGTTGTGGAATGGAGTTGAAGGTGAGGATTTGGGCCTTGAAACATTGACAGAAATTTTTGTTTATTTGCACTTACTATATCTCTGAAATTAATAGCTTTTTATAAAAACCAATCTTGTGCCATGTGCTTAATTAGAAATGGGGTTCCAGTCACTGGACCCCCTAAAATAGGAGAACATAGCCAGTGGGAGGCTTGAGCTGATAGCAGAAGATGGACTACCTACCTCTTCACAAAACAAAAGAACACTAAGGGAAAGGAAATAACCCTGGTCCTGAGGCCCCAAGAAAGCAAGTTATAGATGGATGTAAAATTATTCTTAAACTGTAGAGTGATATATAAACACCAGCTTCTATTATTACTATAATTGTTTAAGTTATGTTTATGTTGTCTCTCAGGCTTTGATTCCTAACATTTCTTTAGGAAAATGTTTTTTTGTCTTGTTTCAATGAGGCTGAGCATCAGAACTAGCCTATCAGAGTAGTTGTTGGCATGTTTCTCCAATATTATAATTCTCCTCTGGACCTATGATCTCATTTACATGGGTGTTTCCTCTAATGGCCCAGATTAAAATATCTCATTTTATGTAATTTATACATTTTCCCTATAGGTTTTTCAAAGGGATTCATCCCCCCACACTGGGGACTTTCCTCACGTTCTCTTGACATCATAAGAATACCAATGAAATAAATAGGCTCTGACCATATAATCAAGTAATCTTTTGAGTTCCTACATTTTGGTGACAATATTCTTTAATCTGTGGGAATCATACATGGGTGGGAATAAAATTCATGCATGGCATTTGATGTTTAGCACTTTTAAAACACCAAAGCCTAAACCTACATGAGAAGTAGCAAAGTTATGATTTTTGAGGTTGTAGTTGACTTAAGAAATCTGCATGGATCATGCAGAAATCATGCAAAGCAGAACCTTGGAGTGCTACATTGTTTCGCTGTAATTAGTGTAAAAAAATGTTGCCTCTCCAAAATTCTGTTTCTTATATGATCTTATATGCATGTAAGCATGTACACTTTCTAGAAATCAACAAGCATCTACTAAATGCTAAGTTCCACGCACTAGGTTAGGTGGAGAGATTCTGAAAAAGAAAGTGAAATAATTCTTGCCCTCACTAAGCTTCCAATCTAGCTAGGGGAGATAACATATATATTATGTATGTGTATATTTACAAGATAGATATGAAGTTGATTCAAGATAAATTGGAGATAGGAGAGACTCTTGCAGTGTGGGAGATCAGAAAAGATATTATGTCTTTTCAGCTTGAGTTCAGCCTAGAAAGAAGCTCTGGATTCTAAGTAGTAGAAGAGAGTGGGGGGATAGTGTTCCAGGCATAGGGAAAGTCAGTGTAAAAGCCTACAAACAGGTAATAGACTTTCATGTGTAAGGAACAGTAAGAAAATCAGTTTGACTAATCACAGTATGTGTATAAGGGAATAATATGTGATAAGGCTATAAAGGTTGAATGAGGCCATGTTTTAAAGAGCTTTAAGTGTCAAAGAGAGAAATTAAATTTGATCTTATAGGTAATAGGGAGCTCCTGGATTTTAGTGAGTAAGAGAGTGACAGGATCAGAGCTATGCTTTAGGAAAACCATTTTGATAGCTGTGTGGAGGATGGATTGGAGAGGAGAAGGATTAGAGACAGGAAGAGTAATTATGAGCTTAGAACTAGGGTGTTGACCATGTAAATGGAGTGAAGGGCATCCCCTGAGATATAAAGACAGGCAAAAGACAGTCCCCATGATCAAATTGTGCACAGTCTAATGGGAGAGTCAACATAAAAACAATTATGTACAAACAAGTTATATACAGGATAAATTGGTAATAATCAACAGCATATAGGCATTATTAAGTTCAAGATATTTACTCTCTATTCATCTCTATCTATCTCTCTATCTCTCTATCTCTCTATCTCTCTATCTCTCTATCTATCTATCTATCTATCTATCTATCTATCTATCTATCTATCTCTCCCTGTCTCAAACTCTCCTCTCCTTTCTCTCTCTCTCCCTCTCTCTCCTCTCTCTTTCTCTGCCACTCCCTCTCTCAATCTCTCTTCCTCTCTTTCTCTTTCTCTCTCTCTTTCTCTCTCTCCCTTTCTTTCTCTCTTTCTCTCTCTCCCTCTATGTCTCTCTCTGTCTCTCTGTCTTTCTGTCTCTGTCTCTGTCTCTCTGTTTTTCTGTCTCTGTCTCTGTCTCTCTCTGTGTCTCTCTCTGTGTCTCTCTCTCTCTCTCTCTCTCTCACACACACACACACACACACACACACACACACACACACACACACACACAATTTCTCTTCTTTCTTCCTCTCCTCCTCCCATTTATCCAATTTGATGCCACGGTTTTTCTATTTTACTTTCATGATATCTCTCACATATGCCCCCTTCTCTCCTTAGATGCTACTACCACTCTGAAGCAGGACCTCACCCTTAGTGTATGAAGTACTATAATAGCCTATTGCTTGGTCTCCCTGGCCTAAGTTTCTCCCCACTCCAAACTATCCTTCACTCAGCTGTAAAATTGATCTTTCTAAAGCATAGGTTTGATTATATCACTACCTGATCCAGTCAATAAACTACAGCAAGGGGTCCTTATTGCCTCCTGAATAAAATAGAAAATGCTTTGTTTGGCTTTCCGTGTTTTTCAAAGCCAGGCCCTTTTCTACCTTTCCAGGCCTCTAGGTGTGTTCCTTCCCACCCACCACTTCCATGTATACTGCAATCCAGTGACACTAAACTTCATCTCGATTTCTTGAATAAGACATTTGAACCATTTTTGCTGGCTTTCTCCTGCCTGGAATACTACCTCTTCTCATCTCCACCTCCCAGCTTACTTTGCTTCTTTCAAGTCTCACCTAAAGTCTCATCTTTTACAAGAACTTTTTCCAATCTCCTTTAATCTTTGTACTTTCCTTCTGACACTACCTCCAGTTTAGCATATATAGATCTCAGTAGAATATAGTTGTATGTTGTCTTCTGTTATTTGACTGTGAGCTCCTTGAAAGAAGGGGTTAATTGTTTTTTTGTTTCATTGATCATTTAATTGCTTTGTTTTGTCTTTTTTTTGATATCCACAGGACTTACTTAGCACAGTACTCTAGCATACAGCAAATATTTAATAAATGCTAGTTGATTGACTGGCTCTTTTATCTGCTTACCATTAAATGGTGCATATGCAAAGAATAACCAACTTCCTTTGTATATCTCGTTATGAAATCTTATAGTCCTTAACACTGTCAGACCATCTAGAACCAGCTGACTACCTAGACAATATATATGATTTCTTGGGATTTAGTTACTTTCATATACCTTTCACTCCATCCTTGATATCCTTAAGAGTGAGGACTGGTTTTATTTGTGTGTGTTTATTTGTTTTTACATTTATTTGTCTCCAGTATTTAGCACAGTGCCTGACCCATAGTAGGTAGGGGATAAATGCTAATTTACTGATGCCATATAACTATTTAAATGATTCAGTTTATTCATTTACTTTTTTAAAATAATATTTTATATTTTGCAAATTAGATGAAAAAATTTAAAATTATTATTTTTTAATTTTGAATTCCAAATTCTTTCTCTCCTTCCCACCCTTCCTGCCTCATTCTCTTCTACCCTCCCCACTCCTGAAGATGGTAAGGATATCTGATATAGATTTTACATGTGCAGATATGTAAAACATTTTCCATATTAGTCACTTTGTGGAAGAGATCTCAAACAAAGAAGAGGAAGGAGGAGGAGAAGAGTGAAATACAGCGTGTTTAAATCTGCATTCACACTCCAATTCTTTCTCTGAAGGTAAATGGCATTTTTCATCACAAGTCTCTGGGATTGTCTTAGATCACTGAATTGCTGAAAATAACTAAATCATTTCGTTTTTCATCAAAAAACATCGCTGTCACCATGTACAATGTTCTTCTGGTTCTGTTCACTTCACTTTGTATCAGTTCGCGTAAGTCTTTCCAGATTTTTTATGATGTTATTCTGCTCATCATTTCTTATAGCACAATAGCATTCCATCACATCATATAGCACAACTTGTCAAGTCATTCCCTTAAGTTTTCCAATTCTTTGCTACCACAAAAAGAGCTGCAATAAGTATTTTGGCACAAATAGATTCTTCTCCCGCCTTTTTAAAAAATATTTTAGAATACATACCTAATAAGGATACTGTTGGATTGTAAGGTATTCACTTTTTTAGAGCCCTTTGGGCATAGTTTCAAATTGTTCTCCAGAATCTCTATTTACTTTTGATATAAACTATGGCTTTCATCTCTGGTGTTTCCTCATGCTCACACTGTGTGCCTTAGTACCCATGGTTGATGATTACTAGGAGCAGATAAAAGCTGATACTAGGGACACATTAGATTAACAAGTGAAAAGCTATCTCCACTACCTGGTAGACAGAAATGTCATAGCCTAATTTTAAAATAAGAACTAGAGGTTTTACACTAATACTATCACACTTTCATGACATGGAATCCTAGGAGAGTAATTTTGAGGGAGAGACTGGGTCAGTATCCACAATAATGACTAACACTGTGTTTAAGTTTCCCTGGAGACAGATAGTTGAATTTTTATTAAAATTTTCATTTTTATTGTAAATTTGACAACTTTTAACAAACACAAACATCCTAACATGCAAAAAAGAATTAAAAATTTGTCAATATGTGAAACCACAAACATCTGGTAAATACAATTTGTTTTAAGAGTTTATTTTAAATTAAACAAGATAGTAACAGAATTTCTCCTTTTTAATACCTTCTGAACTTTAAATTTTTTTCACATGTTATTGATTTATTTTTTATTTTTTGTCTTCCAAGTCACCCCATTCCATTCCTAAATTTTTGTATTTTAAAAGAGGAGTTTGTTGCTATTAATTACAAGGAAATCATTGCTTACCTAGTCTCTGCTAAAGGAGCACAGAAGCAAGTCAGCCCCATTCCCTTTCAGCAATTTTCTACTCTCTCTTGGCAATACTTTCCCCCTACCTCCTAAGCACATAGTACCAATATTTTGGGGTCAGGAAAATAGGAAAATAGAAGACAATTCACAACGTCTTCATAGAGAAATGTGGAGATTCAAATGTCTAGGTGCCCTGAATTACAAACTAAAAGCTTTAAGAGGATCACTTTCTACAAAAGATGTATACTTTTTTTTTTAAAACCCTTATCTTCTGTGTCCTGGCTCCTTGGTGGAAGAGTGGTAAGGGTGGGCAATGGGGGTCAAGTGACTTGCCCAGGGTCACACAGCTAGGAAGTATCTGAGGCCGGATTTGAACCTAGACTTCCCATCTCTAGGCTTGACTCTCAATCCACTGAGCTACCTAGCTGCCCCTTAAAGATGTATACTTCTTGAAAAAAAAATGTCAGCATCTCTTAAAAGGACTTGGATAATTCAGTGAAGCTCAGGGATTGACCATTTGATTAATTATGTAAAATGATTCATTAGAGGAAGCACAATCCAGAGGAAACTTTGATTTAGATTCAGAGTACAAGGATTCAAATTCTGAATTTATCATTTACTACAAATTTGAAATTGGCTAAAATACTTCTCTCGGCCTCAGTATCTTCATCTGTAAAATATGGGAGTTTAAGTAGATGATTTCTAAGGTCCTTATCAGTTCTAAATATAAGATCCAATGCAAATTCAATAAATTATATTTTTTGAATTCAAATTTTAAGGACTATTAATTCTATTCAAAATTTTATAGTTAAATCCACCCTGACTACCATTTTTAAAAAATGGCCATCCTTTAAGGTTTGCAAAGCACTTTATTAAATATTTTATTTGATCATCACTTCAAACTTGAAAGTTAGGTGTTACTTTTCTCCCCGTTTTACAAATGAGGAAATTGAGGCAAATAGGTTAGTGATTTGCCCCAGGTTACACAGTCATTACATGCCTTAGACAGGACACAGACTCAAGTATTCCTAATTCTAAGATTGCATTCTATTCACTGCATCATTAAGTTGCCTTTCTAGTGAAGTAAGATACCATATCTTGAATACTAGTCCTCTCCCCACCCCATTTTCCATGTACTGTTACATAGTTTCACTTTATACCATTTTAAGGGGAATTTCATCCTTTCTCAGAGACTGTACAAAGTATAATGAGTGATAGGAGTGTTTGTAAGACAGCTGGCAAGGGGCTAGAAGCCAACTCACAAGAGAAAAGAAGTTGACATGGCATGAGAAATTTCAGGAGACAGAGAGACAAAGAAGGGAAAGAGAAGAAAATGGCAGCTCTGCTTTGAGCTCAGGCAACTCCTTTTGGACCTTGAGAATGAAGGTTAAAAGACCTTCCCAAGTTTCAGTGATTATTTGCTAGGCACTAGGGATTTATATATAAAGTCAAGACAACTCTTGCCCTAAAAGAATTTGAATTCTACTAAAGAATAAAATGCATTCACAGACAAATACATTCAGAATATATACAAAATAAATAGACAATGATTGGGGGAGGGGAGAAACAATTGGGATAATTAAGAAAGACCTCTTGAAAGAGGTGCCATTTGATCTAACATCTAGAGGTTCTGAGAGGTGGAACACCTAAAGTGTCTGCAAAGGAATGAGAAATGAAATATTGTTTCTGAGCAAGAGGACAGCTTGGCTGATGGGTGCATGATGGGGAGTAATGTGTGATCAATATAAAAAAAAAGAGATTGGAACTAGACTATGAAACATCTTTTTGATGAAATTACTTTTCTTCTTAATGTCTTCTACCACTAAATTCCCCTTCAGATGTCACAATGATACAGTGGTGAACCTGAGATCTCTTGAGCTATTCTGGTAGAAGGAATATTGTGCCAGATTCAGTAATTCAACTCAGTGGAAAACATAGCATGTCCTCAAAGAGTTTATATTCTACTGGGGAAACAGCATATACCCAGATTAGTAAATACAATGGATGTACAAAGCAAATGCAACGTAAATTTCTGAGGTGACATACTAATAACAGAGAAGATCAAGAAAAGTTTGTACGGGCGCTAGCACTTATGCTCATCCTTCAAGGAGAGGGGAAGGGAGTGGAATACTTTTTAATCCAAACTAAAAGTATGCACTAAAATGGAAAATAGAGATTCTATGACACAGAAAACTTAGAAAAATAATTCTTGAGAATAATATTAAAAAATGATTCTAGAAAGTTTTAACTCTTCTCTTAGAACCAGGCACTTGATAACTTTCTGCCAAAGACTTCAAAAGGACTTGCTCCCAAGTGATATGTTCAGTCTTAACTTACTCATAGTTTTCTCTCTCCAGAATCCCTATTACTCTTCACTCCAAATGGAAGATCATATGTATTTTGGAAGGTGAAAGCTTTAATCATAGGAAGCTGGAAAACATAGAAGGCACACTTGTTTCAGAGCTCAAAAACAATCCATTCTTCACTGAAAAGAATATATTCAAGAGTGACCAATGGGTTAAAGAAAGGCTGTCAGAAGGATTCTCTGAATTGTGTTCCCAGAAAATAAGAGAGTTTGTGTGTGTGTGTGTGTGTGTGTGTGTGTGTGTGAAGAGGAAAGGCAGAAGGGATTTGGGTCATAGGATGAGTTTGGAATAACCCAGAAAACAAGTTCCTTTTTCCATCTCTCAATTAATAGGATAACATCCTTTCAGGGCTCCAGATATCTTCAATGGAGGAGTATCCTTGACCTGAGGCAAAAGAAAATTGATAAAGCAAATGCTTAGAGCAAGACAATGAATACTCAGTTTTGTAAAGCAAATACCTTCCTATAGAGAAGTAATAGGACTTACTCTCTCTCATGAAAATCTTTGGAGTAGGAATTTCAGATCTTTTCAAACCAGATTCAATGCACTTTTAGAATTCACTCCTCTTGCTACTAACCAATTGAATCCCAAGAAGGATGGCTATTATTACTTCAAGGATTCTAGGAGTGACCTTGTGGATATCTATCCTCTGAAACACCAATTTCAGTTCAAAATAATGTGGTAGTATGGCACACAGGTAGGAGACATGCATGGCTAAGTCAATCCTCAATTCTAGGACTAGAGGGATTTGGTGTACTTTCTCTCTCCAGAATGTCCTTACAAAGTTCCATGAGTTGCTCCACCATTCAGTTTGGCTCTTTCCTCCTAGGGCATGTGGTATCTCACCTAGATAGGCCAATTTGCTGCTGGGATGGGCCAAGCAGACTCCTTAGTACTTTTACTAGCTTCAGACCATCCTCTATGGATGATGGACTGAGCTGGGAAGATGTTGCTGGTCAATTCCAGGAAGGTCACTGGACAGTGACAGGTCAGACAAGCCACATTTCACTGAGAAGCTAGATATCTGCTAATTAGGATTGATGTGCTAGTCTCCTGGACTTGATCAGTAGGTAGCTATACTCTTTTTTTATCTACTACTTTAACCATAGGTGAAGCTGAAGGGAAACTGCCCTATTTTCCTCTCCAAGTGCTTCAAAAAGTCTTTGAGATAAAGCAATACTGCCTATCTTAGCATCAGCAGAAGCTTCTTCCCTGTGACTTCCTGAGATCCTCAACTCTAGAATCAGTAGTCACCTCTGGGCAGAAGTTGAGAAAGTCTTGATTTTTCAGAAAATTCTTCCTGCTCAAAAGCCCTTTCCCTATATGTTTTCCTAGGGTCACCTATATTTTTCACTTCCAATATTTTTTGGGAAACATATGTGGATGAATGGCTAGCATCAATAATATGAATACAGACTATCCTCTGAAAGTGGGTTCCTTGTCTTACTATCTTCTTCAGGATTATTTAAGATATTCAAGACTTCCACTTTTCTGAAGATGAGGCATATCTGTTTTGCATCTAAAGACTATTCCATTTACATTTCAAGGACTTTTTCTTTCCTTTTCTAAAGACTTCTGACTTCTGCTTCAGTCTCACTTGGGCACCAGCCTTACACGGAAAAGTTTTGCTAGATCTTCAAAACATATCCCAAAACTTAGCAGGTGAGAAAGTCACCCAACCCTACTCCACTAGATAGCTTTTAAGGCACCAAGAACTCTGGCTTCACTTAGGGATTCAAGGTTCACATTCCAATCTTCTGTAATTCCTTCTGAGAAAAAGAACTCGACTCTTCTGGGTTTAAATAAATCCTCAGGAACATCACTGAATGGCATTTGTTCTGGTGTCACCTGCTTGAAAGATATATAATCACTGTTCTTTTCTCAGTGGTCCCCTCCTTTAAAAGGGTAGAATCCTTAGAAGGTAGACTTGTTAGTGTTAAACCTGTCTATTCTTTCTTGGAGGACCAACTGGGAACAGAGGCTCAGCTCACAGCAAGGGAAAGAAAACTTAGGTCAGATAGCAAAAACTGGGGTGCTTATTTAGTTGGAAAGGATTAAAGTATTTGCCATATGCCTGTGTTCTGAGGACAAGATTAGTTAGAAGTTACAGTGGTTTATTGTCAGATTGATCACAAGGTGCTGAACATTTCAGACCCAGAGACTCATCAAAATCACTTATAATTAACTTATAATAAAATCACTATATGGGTCAAGATATGCATCAGTGAAAGGAGATCTCTCCTTGAAAAAATTAAAACCTGATATATTGAGAAAGTCCTGTCCTTATAATCTCATATACTCTATAGCTATGTGTCCAATTGTAATACCTCATTTTTTTTTTGGTTTTTAAATTTCACAAGATAGAGTGTTTGTGAAGTCTTTGTGCACTTTTTAATTGTAATTAAAAATAACTTGGGTTGTAGCTTTGCTAGAAGAAATAAATAGTAAAATTGTATTTTAAAGTTTTTGTTTAAGTTTTTGAAAATTATTTCATTATACATAGTATATGCATGCTGGGATAGATAAATAATTGCAAGCTACTCTAACTGTATACTGTATCCTATGGCTAGAAAAACTCAAGATCATATTAGCTATAAAGAGGAAATTCAATGTGCCTTTCTTTAATATGCCTAACAATCTGACCCAAACAACTTTAATTATTAATGTTTAAGAGTTAAAAGTTAAATGCCTATATAAAGACTATATTGACCCTCAGTCTTATCATAATTTTTAGAATTAAAGCACTATTTTATACTTCCTTATCTTAGGTGCAGTTACAAAGCTCCACCTTCAAGACTTTCTATAAAAGAGCATGCTATTTTAATTTGTGAAAGAAAAAAACTAATATTAAGCAAAAAAAGACTACAATATGAAAACATCTATGTAAATTAATGCTAATTTTACCCACTAAAGAAAGAATCAATACAATCTCTGGTAGAATTTGAATAAGGCAGGGGATTGATGTTTGTTGCCAATTATTGTAAAAATAGCATCTCTTCTAAGAACATCATAAAAATAATATAGAAAGCCCTTTGAATAAAAGAAAACATAGCAGATAATAGTAAAAAACCTCCAGTGATGGTTGAGTAAGTTGGCGATACAATCCTAACTGTGAGTAAAACAACAATGAAATATACTTTTATTAAATGGTTTTTTCCTTCTATCAGTAGAGTCAACAATTTGACACAGAGAATCTTAGAAAAGCAACTTGTTGATAATCTTAACATGCTTGCTGCCCGTGATATATTTGAAGATATCAAATGCCTGACCCTTTACTAAAATTCTGGGTGCAACTATGTTCCTGAGAAATATGTACTGAAGAAGGTTGACTTAGATCAATCAGAGATGGAGGGGATAGAAGCCTATTAAGAATACAAATCTAATGACATTAAAAATATTCCAATGAGAATGAAAAAGGGAAGCTATTTAAAGAGATTGATATGAATGCAATCACTAACTAAAATTTTTTACAGGCATGAACAGGGTGCAGCTCACTGGTTCAATGGATGGGAAGCCTAACATAGAGATAGGAGATCCTGGGTTCAAATGTGGCCTCAGACCTAGATGTGTGACCCTGGGCAAGACATTTAACCCTCATTGTCTCACCCTTACCACTCTTTCTGCCTTGGGGCCAATACACAGTATTGATTCTAAGAAGGTAGGTAAATGTTTTTAAAAAAAAGAAAATAGAGATATCAACCCATAAGTAGACAGAGTTGGTATTAGAATCAAGAAGACAGGGGGGCAGCTGGGTAGCTCAGTGGAGTGAGAGTCAGGCCTAGAGACAGGAGGTCCTAGGTTCAAACCTGGCCTCAGCCACTTCCCAGCTGTGTGACCCTGGGCAAGTCACTTGACCCCCATTGCCCACCCTTACCACTCTTCCACCTATGACACAATACACCGAAGTTAAAAAGGGTTTAAAAAACAAAACAAAACAAAACAAAAAAGAATCAAGAAGACGTGGGTCCAAGTTTTCTATTTTTCACATGCTTGTTGTGTGACTTGGAAAAGTCATTTTACCTCTCATTTTCCTAGGCAACACTCAAGGCTATCCATTGCAGAGCAGGTGCCAAACTATATCAGACTATAGAGTTTTCTTATCCAGAAGTTCTTAATACAATTAAAACAACAAAACCAATTCCCATTCTTGTCTAAGCTTTATAGATGAAAAATGGAAGTAAGAGAAGGTGATTCACAAAAGATGAATCAAATGAGTGGCACAGTCTTTTGAAAAGAGGAGGAAAGCTCTAGATAAGCTAAAGGTAGCAAAAATCTAAAAACAATGTAAGCTTTAAAATTAATATTCAGTGCCTCCAAAGTATGATATTTAAAAGGATTTTATTAAAAACGCAAGGAAAGAGTCCCAACTCACCCTTTACCATGTACCTCCTCTCCCAAAAAGCCCCATCACCACACCCACAACAACTGTATCAAAACAGCCCGCAAAACCCACAACCAATAGGAAAAGGCTTAAGGAATTATGGGTATGGTGAAAGGGAGTTTGGGTAATGTAGTTTAACGAGGTACAAGGTCTTTTCACCTTTAAATTCCCCCTGTGATCCTTTGGGAGACAAGTCTCCCCAATGGAGCATGAAAACATAATCAAATTAAAGTTTACAATAATTCAGAGATAAAAGGGAAATAAAAGGGAGAAAGAACAAAACCGATTTTTGGCGCACTGACAAAAGCCATTTAGGGGGCAGTCCCCTTTCTGGCATAAAGTGTCCATTCAAAATAAATACATTCAACCCCCCCAAAGTTCAAATTCACTATGTCTTGAAATTCACTCTGGATCTTTTGTGCAGTGTGTGGTCTCTGCAGGAATCTTCATGGCATCTTCTGGATTCTGGGAGGTAATCTTCTGTTCTAAATTAGGGTCAAATTCAAGTCCAAATTCAGAAATAACATAGTCCCCCAGAGGATAACAACTTTACATTTTCCCTTGAGGAAAATACAGGGATACACATGGGAATCACACAGGAATACATGGTCAAGGCACAAGGTATATGAATCCATTCTCAAAACATCAAAGAGTCCAAAGAAAAATAAAAAGGAAAAAAGAAAAAAAATAACCTCTGAGGAAAATATAGGATATTAAAAAAATGTGAAAGGAAAAAATTCTAGGAACAAGAAAAAGGAAAAAAATTCACAAATCAAAGCAGGTTCCTGTAGAAATCTATGTCCCATAAGCTTTGCAATAACAATCACTCATTAACCCAATTTAGCAGCCTGGACTACAGTAAGTTGTCACATCATGAAAGAAATGGAAAAAGGAGACTAGATCTCGAGACAAATGGGAAATAGCATTTCCTGGCGCAATACTTTTCTTCACTTTCAGAGATAATGGAGCCAGAACAATCAATGTCGAGTACTTGATATCGAGTGTGGTACAAGGAAGTCCTATGTCTTAACATATGCTAAGCATCGCAACCTCAAGTCTCACATAGGATCAAGTCTTTGCGTAGAATGTCATCAATCCCTGTAGGATTAGTTTGGTCTCTTTCCTTTATGTGCTCATTTGGCACTTCACAGGTCAAAAACTCTGTGCTCCTTTGTGGTCATGTCTATCTGAAAGAAGCACAGGGAGCAAAGCTAAGGATTCCTCAGGCAATTCCAGTGACATAGAGCCATCTGAAGAGCAATTTATTGTGGCTCTAAGCTTGCATAAAAGATCTCTCCCCAACCAGTTTATAGGGGAACCGGGCATCAATAGGAAGGAGTGCTCCATATTAAGGGCCGTACAGCTACCGCCAAGGACGGTCCCAATCCCGGCTGAAAAAGGAGGAGGGTTGGGCATGGGGCTAGCAACCTCACCCCATAAAAAGTCTCACTTGCTACAGAAACGGCAACCTCATTAAACCTACAAAACCAACGATCACCTAGTCTGGAAGATTGCTCTCCAACAGAGTCCATGACGCGTGCTGGCGAAAGCCTTTGAGAAGCCAGTTCGTCGATAAATCTTCTGTTGACCAAGGTAAAAACCTGAATAGCGATATAGAACGAAAGAACCTTATACGAAAGCAGGAAACTTGCTCAAGTATCACATCACAGTTTCCCGCAAGTGGAAAAGAAGCCTTCTAGATGTTAGGGCAAGACATGGTGCAGATGTGGCCTCGAACCATCAACTCCTGGTGGCAACTTTTAGAACTAAGTTGAAATCATTCAACGACCTTTCAGGCAAATTACACCACAAGTTCAAAGATCTGCCGAAAACGAAACAAAGGCTGTTGGAATGACATGGGCCCAGCTGGGGGAAGTTGCCCAGAAGAGAGTCCGTTAGCGTGAGATGGTTGCGGCCCTATGCTCCTCTAGGAGCCAACAGGAATAACAACAACAGCTACTGTTCTAGGGGAGAGCTTTGGAACCATTTAGGGTTTTTCTGATACCCCCACTACGCTTATTGATCCTATGGAATTGCAATATGGGTATGGTGTACTCTTTTGATCCCTGTGCCTTGACCTCCCCCAGTACACCTTCATAATCTTTGGGTAGTCCCTTGGGCTCCTCCTTGAGGGGCAATAGCACCTGGGTTGTTCAGGGCTGAGCTCCACTCAAGATATACTGCTCTGGAGTCATTTGGTATGAGTTATCAATTGTCTGATCCATATACCTAGATCTGTTACTAGTCCTAAAGTCATGATTCCTGAAATCATTATTTGTATAATTGTTATTATTTCTATAATTTCTATAATCGTTATGTCTATAATTGTTATTATTTCTATGATTGTAATTATTTCTAAAGTTGTAATCTCTGAAGTTATTATTTCTAGATACTTGATTCCAAGTCCTACAGTTCATCATTATGTAACCCCTTTTCCCACAGAAATGGCATATAAAGGGCTGAAAGTTAGATTCTTGGAGAGGGGCAATTACCATTGGTTGAGTAGTAAACTCTTTCAGTTTATCATTTACAGAGTCATTTAAAGAATCTAGTCTCTTTTCAAATATGTCCATTTTCTTTTTAACCATGTCCAATAAACTATTACTCTCTTTCTGTTTCTCTTTATGGTTGTTAAAGACATAAACAGCAGTCCTCCTTAACTCATCAAAGTCCATTTCAGGCCAGGTAGGGCAATTTGTTTTAAAATGGTCTAGGATCTCTCTACGAGAGTTATGGACAAATTGTTCCTTTATTTGCCTTACATCCTTTCCAACAGAAAGGTCAAGTTCCCTGTATCTATTGCCCATTTCAATGAACCTGTCCATGAATTGGGAGGGTGTCTCATCATCAGATACATTTAAATTTGGTCCAGGCCTGAGGTCTCTCAGCACATGCTCGCATTACTTTGAGAAGGGCACCCCTAGCAAGACGTAAGTCTGAATAGTCTTTGGGGTCATTTATCCTTCCTTTTATTAACCTACCGCTTTAATGATCACCAATTTCAAAGATGATATCTTTTTAATAAAAAGTATTCTTTTTGGTATTTGGTATTTGGCATTCTTTTTAATAAAAGCTAGCATTAACAAAAGTTAGCACTTTAAGATTTGCAAAGCACTCTATATCTATGTCTATATGTCTATACATATATGTGTGTGTGTCTGAGTGTATGTGTGTGTGTATAAACTCATTTGATTGTCACAGCAACTCTGCTTGAATGAAAGTTATCAATGACTATTTTTGCCATACTGTTTATAATTTTTCTATTATATTTTATCATATTAGATTCAGTATTCTAACTCCTTGATATCTTTCTGAACCCCTTTTTTGCCATCCTATATGTCACCTCCTTCTCTCAGGATTGTGTCATTTTCAAAATTGATAATTATGACTTTTAAATAATTGAAAAAATATGCTAACTTTTTGGGTCAAGGACACATTCATGAAATACTTGCTAGAGACTTTTAAAGATTTTGTTCTTAAGGACAGTACAACCAACTCTAGTAAATGCTTTGATGAATTCTAGGTATTTTATCTCCACAGCATTACATATTTTATTAGTCTATGAACCCTGTCATAAAAAGAAATGAGATTATCTAACATCACATATATATATATATATATGATGAAGCTATGCTAGTCAATAGTGATCTACATTTCCCTATCTAGATTTCCATGCACTATCACAATGATAATATAGTCTATAGTTTTTCAAATAATTCAAAGCAAATGAACCAATGTTTAGTTTTCAAATTCTACCCTTCTCCTTTGAAAAATAGGAAAAGGTGAGCTTTAAAAACATTTCTATTGATCTTTTATTTTTATATCACCTGTACTTCCCAGTATATCATTCCCTATTTCCTGCTTTGAGAATTATTCCTTATAACAAAGAATCATAAAAAATGGGAAAAAAACACCCTATTAACATCAAAACTAACCAACAAATCAACTCAGTCCAGTATCTGAGTTAATGTTTTACATCCTTAGTCCTTCACCTCTGTGAAGAAGTAAGGGGAGAGTATTTTATAACATCTCTTCTTTAGGGTAAAACTTGATCATTATGATTTCACATATCTATTTGTGTTGTTGTTGTTCTTTCCATTTAAATTGTTGTACTTCTGAAAGTACAATTTTCTCCATTTGAGAGAATTTTTCTCCATTTCCTTAGCTTCTGATATGTCCTCCATGCTTTTTCAAAGGTATTGTCATTGACTCAGCAATCACAAATGCCAGTTCCTTTGGTATCCTCAGTTTTTAGTTCATGGTAATTGCTAGATACTCTTTTGTCCCTGACATAATAAATTTTAATTTCTCTTTATCCATTTTTGTCCTCTTCTCTCCAGTTGTGAAAGCCTTCTCCTCAGAAGGAAAAGTAAAGCTAAGCAAAACTTGAGTACCGGGGGCAGCTGGGTAACTCAGTGGATTGAGAGCCAGGCCTAGAGACGGGAGGTCCTAGGTTCGAATCCGGCCTCAGACACTTCCCAGCTGTGTGACCCTGGGCAAGTCACTTGACCCCCATTGCCTACCCTTACCACTCTTCCACCTATAAGTCAATACACAGAAGTTAAGGGTTTAAAAATTAAAAAAAAAAAAAAAAACTTGAGTACCATATTACAGACTTAGCAAAGACCACTGTGATAGTCTTGTCTAGCCCATTCATAAATAAGAATCTCCATTTGTCATCCAGTAATTGAATCAAGATTTCAAGTTGGAAAGAAATTCATGAAATCTCAAAGGCTCCTTTTCCACTTTTGGATAACTCTTATTTTTAGGGAGTTTTTTTAAAGTCTAAATTTTTGTCTATGAATTTCTCCTCAACTCTCCAAGTTCTGCTTTCAAGAGTTAAGTAAAAGAAATCTCTCATCCACCTTATTGGCTATTACTCACAGCTTTTAACATTTATCAATTTGAAAATTATGCCATCTACACCTATATTTGTAGTTCTGGCTTCTTTCTGTCATCTGTGACTTTTGTGTCATTGCCTAAAACAATAGCCTATATTCTTTTCCCCAATATCTGTACCCACCCTTTCATTGTTGTTATAATTGATTTATCTGGGCAATAGACCTAGAAGTGGTATTGCTGGGTTAAAGGTTTTTTGGACCTTTGAGCATACGTGGTTCTCTAGAATGGTTATATCATTTCATAGTTCTACCAACAGTGTATTAGTGTCCCAATTTTCCCATACGCCATTTATCATTTTCCATTTTTGTCACAATAGCCAATCTGATAAGTGTAAGGTGGAATTCAAAGGTTGTTTTAATTTGATTTCTCTAATTAAGAGGGATGGAGCATATTTTCATATGACTAAAGATAGTTTTGGTTTCTTCACCTGAAAATTGCTTATTCATATTTTTTTTTGCCATTTGTCAACTGGAGAATGACTCCTGCTCTTATAAATTTAACTTATTTCTCTATATATTTGAGAAATGAAGCCTTTCTCAGATATACTTGCTATAAAGTTTTCCCTCTAGTTTGTTATTTCCCTTCTAATCTTGATTGCACTGTTTTGTTTGTGCAAAAATTTTGAAACTTAATATAGTAAGTTATCTGTTTTACATTTCATAATGTTCTCTACATGTTGTTTGGTCATAATTTTTCCCTTATCCGTAGGTATGACAAATAAACTATTTTGTTTTCTACTAATTTGTTTATGACATCACTCTTTATTTCTAAATCATGTATCCCTTTTGACTTTATCTTGGTGTATGACATGAGATATTGGTCTCTGCTTAGTTTCTGTCATACCTCCTCCCAGTCCTCCCATCAGTATTTGTTGAATAAGGAGTTTACTTTCTAAAAACTTGGATCTTTGGGTTTATCTATGTAATGCAAGGTGGCTAACAAAAAGTTTTTGCTTCTGTAATTTCTAACGGTCACAAAAAGTCATTTAAACATCTTAGAATGTTCAGAAAGTCAGTTAGAACCTAAAGCTATAAATAGAGGTGAAGTTCCAACTGACGGAGCTTTTGCCTTCTGGCTTTCGCTCTGGCTGGAGGCTTTTGCTTTGTCCTTTTGGCTTTGGCCTAACTGCTTCGGCCTTGGACTGTGCTTATTTTGTTTTGGGGAAATTTGGACCTATCTCATTTCTCTGGACCTCTCCCTGATCTCCCATCTCCATCCCTCCCCTTCCCTGATTTTCCTTTGGGTTCTGGTTGGAAAGGAGGGCTTGGTGATTAGACATTGTGGGTTTTAGTTTCTTTAGATAATTGGAGTATCCTCAAATAAGTATCCCTAGGTTTGATAAAGACTTTATTTAAAAGGCAGTCAAATCTTCCTGACTGGGAGAGCCAGACTCTCTCTCTGTCTAAACATCTCTGCAACCCATCCCCCACCCTCACCCCTCTCCCTAGCAGAAGTTAGAAACCCTGAACCCCTCCCCCCTTCTGACTGACCCTGGTATTAATAAATCCCCTTGTTACCTGTTCAAACCCTGTGGTGAGTCATTGTGTCAAAAATTAAGACAAGGGCCAAGAGGAAAGAATCTTTTTCCTTTATTTCTTGAGACAACTGGGGCATCCATCTTGACAGGAAGTGCCCACCTTCAAGACTTCCTCCAGCCATCACTTTGACTGGCAGGGAGGGGCCCTCTCGACCCCTCCCTCAAGAGACTTTGAAACTAACAAGAGAAACCCTCCTGTCAAGCCTAAACGTTTATTACTAGTCTTAGTTTCCTCCCTGTATCCTCTGTCTCAAGCTTCGGGAATAAACCTGTCTGAGCTGCCCTCTCCTATATACCCTATTTCCTTTATCTCCTATATACCTTCCCTTACCTTCATTCCTCCTCCAGTCACTTTATAATTCCTTATTCCCTTTTATCCTTCCTCACACCCACCTACTCAGCTTATTTACTTTCTTTTTTGATAACATCTAATACTAGAGTACTATTGTCATTTACTACTGTGTATTGAGTGCCTAATCTATTCCACTGTCCCACTACTCAATTTTTCTTAGCCAATTGTTTTGGTGATTGTTGCTTTATAATACAGTTTGAGATCTGGTACAGTTAAGTCACCTTCCTTCATTTTATGTTTCATTAATTGTCTTGATATTCTTGGCCTCTTGTTGTTCCATATGAATTTTGTTATTAGTTTTTCTGTAGCTCTTTGAAATAATTTCTGGGTTGTTTAACATTTCATTGAATAAATAAATTAATTTAAATTAACCTAAGTAGAATTGTCACTTCAATTATATTGTCTTGGCTTACCCAGAAGCAATGACTACTTTTTCAGTTGTTTAGATTTGACTTTATTTTTGTGAAAAATGTTTTGTAGTTATGTTCATATAGTTTCTGTGTTTGTCTTGACAGGTAAACTCTCAGGCATTTTATATTGTATACAGTTATTTTAAAAGAATTTTCTCTTTTTCCCTCTTGCTGTTAGACCTTTTGGGCAGTCTAAAGAAATGTTGATGATTTATCTGGGTTTATTTTATATGATGCGACTTCACTAAAGTTGTTCATTGCTTCAATTAGTTTGTTGCTTGATTCTCTAAGATTCTCTAAGTATTTCATCATATCTGCAAAGAGTAATAGTTTTACTTCCTCGTTGCCTGTTTTAAATCCTTCAATTTCTCTTTCTTTTCTTATTGCTATTGCTAAGATTTCTAACATGATATTGAATAGCAATGGTGATAATAGGCATCCTTGCTTCCCCCCTGATCTTATTGAGAAGGCTTCTAGCTTATCTCATTACAATAATGCTTGCTAATGATTTTAGGTAGATGTTATTTATCCTTTTGAGATTTGTTTCATTTATTCCAAAGTTCTCTAATGTCCTTAATAAGAATAGGTGTTGTATTTCATCAAAAGCTTTTTCTGCATCTATTGATATAATCGTATAGTTTTTATTGGTTTTGTTATTGATACGGTCAATTATGCTGAGAGTTTTCCTAATATTAAACCATCTCTGTATTTCTGCTATAAAACCCATTTGGTCAGAGTATACAATCCTTGTTATATATTGCTATAATCTCCTCATTAATATTTTAAAATTTTGTATCTATATTCATTAGAGGGATTTACCAATAGTTTTCCTTTTCTGTTTTTCTTTTTCCCTGGGGAAATAACACCACATTTGTGCCATAAAAGGATTTTGATAATATTTCTTCTTCATTTGTCTTTTCAAATAGTTTATATAGCATTGGAATTAATTGGTCTTTAAATGTTTGGCTCCACCTACATTTTTGAAGGAAGTAGCCATACTGAGATCACGGATCAAAGTTTTTACTCAATGAAAATTTTTAAACAAGTATTTAAAAAAAACACTCCCAAAGTATAAAGAAAGACAGGGGTGTGATTAAATATCAGTTTAAATTAAAAAAAAAACTAAATGTCTACTGAAAATTCTTTTAAACTCTGAGATTCTGTGGCTGTAAGATTATCATGGCTTTTTTTCTTAAGCATTTCTTTTAACTGAATTTTTGGAATTTTTAAAAGAGAAAAGTATCTTTTGTTTTTCCTTCAATAATCATTTTTAAACATTACTATGGCCAAATCATTGTGCTAAGTACTGAGGATATAAAGACAAAAGCAAAAGTCTCTTCCTTTTCTGCTAAGCTATTTTTATTTATGTAGACAAAACAAAATATTTTATTCAGAACGGCAGCCCAGAAGAATGAGCCCAAAATCATAACAAACTTTGAAATAGTGCTTTTTATATTTGCAAAGTACTTTAGATACCTAATCTCTTGTAAGGTTAACTAGCCATCTGAAATAAATACTCCAGGCACATATTGATAGCCTAATTTTACAGATTAGGAAACTGAGGGTGATGGGCTATTTTAATTAATGAATAAACATTTATTAAGCACCTACTTTGTAACAGGTGCCTGTGCCAACAAGGTCACAAAAAGAGGCAAAAGACAGTTTCAGCTCTCTCAAAAGAGCTTATGATATCATGGGAGAAAACAACAGTTATTAGGAATCAAAGACAATATTTGAATCCATGGTTTCCTGATTTAAAGTCAGCTTGCTAACAACTTTATAATGAACTACCTTTATAAGGAAGAACTAGTTCCTGGTCTTTGGTGCTAGGGAGACTATAATGCCACAAATGGTGCTTTCCTATAGTCACTTTGTGGCCAAAACTGTGTTTTAAAATCACGCTATTGTTTTTTCCGAAACAGGAAGAAAATATCCAAGAATGCTTTTTAGTTATTAAAAAATGTAAAATTAGTAACTAATCATGTGAAAACTACTCATAATTACTCAGATTCTCTCAGTATATTGGCTACTCCAGGGGAAGAAGCCCTTTTGTGCATTTGTATTTCTTGCAATAAAAGAAACCCTATTGTACTCCCAGTATCATCCTACTTATACCAAATTGCAAAGCCCAAGGTAATCTGGGCCTGGACATGGAAGATTTTGAAGAAAAAGGTAAAAGTACTTTTGTACTTGTCAATTTTAAGACATTTTTCTTTCTTGATTAAAAAGAAAAGTTATTCAGTGACATTTTATTTCCTTTTTAAAGAAAACAAAATTTAATTTTATAAAAGGTTTTAAATGTTTAGTATAACCTCTAATTTCTAGAGAAAAGTTTTTAATGAAACTGGAAACTCTCATGTCTTTTAAAATTGGGTGTGGGAATCATTCTACAAGTGAAAAAGCCTTGGACTTAATTTTAAATAATTGCTGATAACATATAGTTCCTGCTAATTCTTGAAAGATGTTTGTAGGGAAAATGACTTCTTCATTCCTAAATTCAACCATATAGGACCTTTATCAACATGATAAGATGGGTGTGAATCAGCCATATCCTTCAAATACCTGTAGTGAGTCAATTCAGTTATAAAAAGGAATGGAGAAGAGCGTTACGTTTTACAAATAGAAGTTGATCTGTGTAGACATAGCCTTCTTAGCTTTATTTCTTCATCACTAAAGTAGGGAGAGAAATGTTAAAAGTATTAAGAACACTGAACTTCTCAATCACTTACCTACATTATATTATGAAATTTATCCAAATTCTGTGATCTTTTCATCCATTAATATCAGAAATTTCCTTAATGTACTTCCTTACCAGCAATGGTTCATTTATTGGACAAAAGAATTTTTTTAAGTTTGATTTGAAAAAACAAACTCAAATATAAGATTATTTTAATCTAAAACTGTGAAGATCACTTTTGTGAATATAAAATCAGGATTCCTGATATGTTTTAGAATAGATATGTACATTTCAGTACCCATCAAACACTTAATAAAAGATGGCTTCTCTAGGCAATTTGCAAACTATAGTTTCATCTAGATATATGTCAGTATAAATCAGGAACCTTCAGTTCACAATTTTTCTAAACAAGTATGCCATAATCTTTCCTAGTCCTGTTTCCGTCAGACTCTCATAAATCTACTACATTACACTGTCTTCTCAGAATGCAGTCAAATTCAAATACTTTAAAGTATAGTGAAATATATGCATGGCAAGTCTATCTTCACAGTAGGAGTTAGTAATCGCCTTTACCTGTGATATATATTTTGTTTTAACAAAATTTTAATAGTTATCAACTAATCATGCTTAAAGGCTACCTCATCAGGTTTGCACTCCCTCTTTTTGTTGTCTTTAATAAGCAAGGTGGGTCTAGCTGGTCCTATTGTATAAATACACGTTCATGGCTTAACAGGGTTATACTTGTTTTTTTAAATAAAGAAGGTAGACCTTGATCAACTGAATATAAATCTAGGTTCTCATGATGCAGAAACCTATCTTTAAAGGGCACTTCTACTATACTTCCAATTTCATTTGCTTTGGGATAAGCCTATTAATATTATCCAAAGTAGAAGTTTTGCCTAAGAATCATTGCTTTTGATTTTTCTCCCCCTGATGCTTGGAGGTGGATATGTTTGATTTTTTAAAAAATGCACAACCCATCAAAGTATTTAAATTTTAGTTTCAAAACTAAGATCATGTATTAAATCCAGAAATTAAGAATTCCCTTTCCCTTTTTTTCTGGAATTATTCTTTATAGTTTTGTATTTATTGAATGCATTCATAGACTCCCTTAGGATGTGAAATGTATGGAAATATATGTGCATTACTAAAGAAAGAACTAAATTTATTCTTTCCCCACATCATGCTCTTCTTTGCAGTAGAGGTTTTTAATTCAACACAGAGCTAGAATGAGATGGAGCCAATTTCCTGGTCTATATGTGTGACAAATGCTGAAAGTGGCACAAGATTAACAAATTAGTTGAAGTATAGATCTTAAAAGATTTTTTTTTTGCTGTGTCTCTAAATCAAAATGCATACTTTATTTGAAATGAAGCCTCCTTTAGAATTCCATAATAAATGAGGATCTTATAGGGTTTTTTAATATAATTTAAGATGGAATGGTGGGATGTTTGACAGCCAACAATGATTTTTTTTAAAGATATCTCTAACTTCCTAAGGTAACACACTGTAAACTCTATGTATTAAATACCTTTAATTGCCATCTGTTGCTTTTGACGAACACTGTCATTGTGCTAAATAATTATTTCTCAAACAAATGCTGCTAGCATATTTTTCAAAGCATAAATTATAGAAGTATGCTGTTTCTCCTTTGTTTGTGTTTCCCATGGAAGAAATTAGGCTAAATCAGTACTGTTATTTGTTCATAGGTGCTTTTCGCAAAAGCTTTCTTACAGTGATTTGAAATTAAAAGTACAGAACTCAACCTCTCACCTGAAATAGAAATCTCTTGCCTGATATAACCCAGGTATCAAACGCTAAACAATGTAAGTATCTATGACAAAGAAAGCATGTAACAGTTGTGGCATTGTTTAACTTTAGGGGGAAATACTCATATTTAATCATCAGCTCTGCTTGCTCTGCTTTTTTCTTCTCCTCACAGACATCTTTACACTTTGCAACTGCTTGTTTTAAAGAACTATTAACATTCGATGTTGAAAGAAAAATTTCGTGCTTTATTAATCTGTTTCAAAAGTTGCCTCTTTCAGGGAGCTTTTAGAAGCCTGTCAATAGTCCATCTGGTTTATTATTTTTTAAATTACATCAAAGTAATAGCATTTTAAAGTAAGCCTATTCTTACTTGCTGTAGCCCAACATGATAACATGCTTAAAATTCAAGAAGAGCCAGATTCAGGTTGTATGTCTCAGTCACCCAATCTCCTTTCACATATCTGTTCATGTTGACAGACTATGTCATAATACATCAGCAGAAAGATCAGCACAGAAGAACAAAATTTCATTGCCTGACAGCAAGAGGAAAACGGATTTTCACTATTAAATTAGCAAAAATATACCATTACTTCATTCCCAATAAAGATAATACCTTGAAAAATAAGCCCCATTAGACATTTGATTAAGTATCAGCGAAACATTTGTTTTCATCAATTTACATGCAACGAAAATATTAGCTGTATATAGTCTTCTGGCACTCAGATAGTTTACGAACTCATCTTCACTTCCTATTTCCTTTTCTTTTTCAAATTGTTCATTCGACATGCTAATCAGGTGTAATTTCAGCACTCGCAGTGTGAAGGTAGATGGTCTAACAAAGTCAAGCGCGTAATCGCCAAGTGTTTGTGCACAGAATATCTCCACATTAATCAGCATCTTTGTAAACTCAGGGATGTAAATATCATTTAAATGGATACTTAGGCTTTTCATAAAAGTTGGATAGATTTCACTTTTAAAAAAAAAATCCTCTCTCCTATATAATCGAGTTTCAGCAGAAACGTAACAATACCTGGAATAAATAATGTCTTTTGCAGCCTGGGGCAACATCTGCCACTTAGGTGTTAATTCTAGTCCTGTTTGAACACTCTCCAACATATGCACTTCTCTTTTGTCTATTATCCTAGAGTTGTGCTATTCCCAAATATTGACATCATCTACTTTTATCAGCACTAACTGCTCTGAAGCTTCCTAGTCTCATGCTCAGCTCTATTTCTTTGTATTGATTATCTTCCTCACTCCAGCAGGTAGCTAGCCAGCGAGGCTGTCCTGAGAAATAGCTTCCAATGACTTTATACGCACAATTTACACGGAATTGTTTAAAGAAGATATTAGCCTCAATACAAATCAGTGAACCTCATTTAGTCAATACTGCACAATTCAGCTGTTGGCACTCTGTCACATGTTAGTCTTTAAAGCCAACTACCATACCCAATCTGCACATTAGCCATAGTATTTAGTTTCATATTAAAATGAAGCTAGTTTTTCGCTTGCCGTTTCTTTTTGAAATCTTTTCACTACATTTTTTACATCACCTCATTGAGCCATATGATAGTAATATATTTTGAAGTATAAAAAACCTGAGATTAAATGCTTGATTTTTTGACAGTGTCCTTAAATATAATAAATTCAAAGGGAAATACTCTTAACTTAAAATGGAGTGTTTTTCATTAAGTCCAATCAAATGGTAGACAACAAAGGATCTTTTATTTGAGAATATGAAGTGAAAATGAAAACCAGAAAAGCTTTACTAAGAAAAGGTCTAGCTAAATTATGTTGGAAGGAGGTCTCTAGAATGAACCTGGGTGTTTCTTTTGCTAAAAGTGAATTAAACTAAGAGATGCTATGAGGGCACATTTTACAAAGAAGCAAAATTTACTGCTTTGGAAAAATGAAAATAAGGTCTAAGCCTACTTGATTTTTAAAATAATTCCAAGGAAAGATCTTACAAAATATTTTCCATTACATTGGATATTTTCTCTCTGATGATAACAGTGAGGTGCTTGGGGAATAAAAGGGAAATCCCTTCTTTTCTGAAGTATCAGAGAAATGCTAGAAAAGAATAAAAGGAATCTTGATATTTTAGAACTGTCCCTCCTCGCACTCCCTGTTTGTTATCTAATGATATGATATCCAAATGTGGAAAACAAGGCAAGATTCAAATAAAAATCCAAATTTGAAGTATGATAAAAAACAGCACATAGCAATAATAATGACATAAAGTAACAACTCTTAAAGTTTGTTCAAATACTTCAGGAAGAACTGTAATACGTGAAAATAACTTTGGTTGGCTGGATGATATATACTCAATCATTTACATGTAAATACAGAGGAACAAGAATATGAACATTAGCATTTTATTGCTTCATATGTTTCAAGCAAAAGTAAATATACGTATACATATACATATCATCTTATAAATTTGCACTAAAAGTTTCCATAAAAGCAATTTTTCTCTTTCTTGTACAATTTAATTTTTAAGCAAAGGAAGATTTTAAAAGTCTAAATAATATTGCTTTTTTTTGTAACCTCTATTTTCCATGCTTATGTTGGGGAAAATGTTTGTTAGGGAAATGTAAGAAGGAGAATCTTGGATTTTGGAAGTCTTCAGGAGATGATAAGCTACCTTTTTAAATAAAAGACAATTTCTTTAAAAATAATTGTTTTACATGAAGAAAACAGTTCATTGTCATGTCCTTTTCGAAAATATTCCATATCACTTATAGTTAAGCTGCATTAATAATTGTAGAAAATATATGTTCAAAGGTTTTATACATTTTTTACTACCAAATGTTAAGGGTGAATTTTGAATGACCTTTGCTTTGCTTTCTTTTCCCTTTAAAGATCACTGAATGGGAGGTAAGATTCTGAACCCCAGGTAAAGAGGCATGTTGAAAGATGACCAGTCTACCCTTGCCCATACATCTTCTCACACATTTATTGCAACCTGACACTCATATAACAGTTTTTTTTCATCACTAAGATTCTACAAAGAACAGTTCAGATGCCAAAGGAAAAGCATATACAGAAAAGAGAAATATAGTAACTGCATATACAAGGCAGCATAAATAAGAGCAGGTGTGGTATAGGGATTTGTAATATTTTCACTATCTCCACTCCTCTGTGCTTATTATTTAGGAGTCTCGTTTGGCAACACACACACACACACACACACACACACACGTATATATCTATGCCAAATCTTAAATTCATCAACACTTCGGTCACTTTTTTTTACTTAATTGGTTAAGATTTTTGTCATTACTGTTTATAATATTCCTTGATTCTTTTGCATATATTTATATATTAAATGCTTTTTAAAATTACACTAAGAATCTCTTTCTATTCCATATTTAAATGTAACATTGTTAAAGATATATTTCATACATTTATAAATTCATAGCAATATTCTGATGCTTCCAATAAAATTACATAACAAAAAATACCCCAAAAAGAAAGCTGTTAAAAAAAACAACATGATATGCTAGCATCATGCAAAAGAAAATGAACTTTTAAGATTAAGTATTAAAGCTATACATGTAAAATGTTGACTTCAAATTATGTCAAAATATATTAAATATTAAGCCCAGAATGTTTCACAGTGTCAGATTTAAAGAATGCAATCATTTATGATGGTAGTTTTCTTTTAAAGTTATTTATGAATCCTCAAGGGAAAATAAAGATGCTTTTGGTAGTCGTTTTTTCTAATAATTAGCATATACCTGCTATTCTTTAAGTTGCAATGCTTCCTCTATTTTAAAAAATCCAAATGATTGTTTGGATTATTCTATTTAGGAACCCATATTCATGATGCACATTAAAACATGACCACCTGTTTAGATCAGGTTTTTTTAATGTGCTGATAAAAGAAATGCTTATAACTTCAAAAGACTTGTTTTCATACTATAAGATAAATAAGGGAAAAAAGATTTTCCTGAAATTCCAAAAGCTGCAAATAAATGTATTGTTCCTATTCATAATCAGAGTGACTAGTTTTTTGAATATGAAATACATTTTTGTTTTATTTTGTTTAAATAAGAGATCCCTTTATAAGAAAACAGAATATATCCCATTATTTTAATTTGGAGTTAATTTTCCTTAATTTACAAAGATATATAAGGTGTATGGTTTTGCTTGCTTCAGCTCATAAAATAGATAAAATGTATTTTAAACTGAAACTTACAGTTTATTCCTTATGGAGTTAGTTTTTTTTTAGTGTTTTATATGTTTTACCTTAGTACCAATATAAAAATATCCATCTGTCAATCAGTATTAGCATATACATTTTCAAAAGAGAATGGGAAAATGTTAAGACATCAACAAATGTGTAGATTCTTGTGAATGCTAATAATATCTTTTAGCTGAATGACATTGAATTCATTGTAAAAATTATCATGACATTCCTAAATATAATTTAATTAATATTTTCTCTATTTAGAATCCATAAATGTTCATTATCATTATCCTTATGACATAATACATTATAAACATAAGTTAATTGATAGAGATATATAATATATACCTATTTGCTTGTCTTTTTAATCAGTATTTCTATAAAGAATAGAATGGATTATGTTGCCAGAATGTGACAAAGTAAGGATGTTATCTCTCTTGAACTAAAAGCACAATTAAGAAAACTTTAAGAGTGTATGGAGACAAAAATTGAGGAAAAAGAAGAGATAGAGAAGAGACAGGGAAAGAGAGAGAGAAACAAAAAGAGAAAGAGGAAAAATGAGAAAGAGGAGAAAAACAAATGACAGATAGACAGAAAGACAGAAAGACAGAGACATTGACAGACAGAGAGGAAGAAAAGAGACCAGGACTAATGAATGAAAATATATTACCCTGTCATAGGGAGAAATTTCTCCAATTACTAATATCCTAATCTCTCTCTCTCTCTCTCTCTCTCTCTCTCTCTCTCTCTCTCTCTCTTTCTCCTCCCATCTCCTTCTATCTGTTTTTCTTTCATCTCTTCTCCTTTAACCTCTTGTCTCTGTCTCTGTACTTGCTTAGAATGAGGTAAAGGAGTAAAGATACTGGGATGGAACCATTAATTTTAGTTAAAAATCGATCATTTAATTTAAAGCAAAATTATAGGTTTTTTTTTCAAATGAAATAAGGGAACTATCAAACTTGCCTCACTGTCACAAATGTACATATTCTTAGGATTTGCTTTCAACTTTCCCTATGCAGAATAGCATAGACAACATTAGTAAGTGTGCATTATTCTGAATATATATAATATACACAAACTGAAAAAAAGGTTTTCATAGAAGAGTTCAAAATACTAGTTGAAGCTTAATGTCAACCAAATTTTGTTTTGCAGCTAATATTATATGCATATTATTTTGATCATATATTACTGATCTAGCTTTTGAACTATATGTACATTTGCACCAACTAATATAGGCATTTTAATAATTTAGCCATTTCAAGAGGGTTTTTTTTAACATTGCAAGCTCATACAAGCCAATCCAGCAACATTCTGAAAAATGATGTCACTAAATTCAGCTTTCTCTCTGCTTCTCTCCTCTCCATTAAAATCCCCATTAAATCCATTAAAATCTCCCATCTCATCCCCATTAAAAAAAAGTCCATATTTGCCATTATTTCTACCATAATACATGGACTGCTATGTACCTTATAGTACATAGATCCTTTAAACAATGAATACAAAGATGTTTTCATAATACTAAACATTATATTCAGAAGTTATGGAGGTCCTAAGTATTTGTTTAGAAGATTTCAAATGTTATGAAAAGAGATTATTAACATTTTAACTTCCTGAATGTTTTAGTGTTATAAATAAAATTTGAGCAAAAATATAATTTTTAAGTAATGATATTATTCCTCGACATTAAGTAAAAAATAAATTAAGTAACTGTTAATTAAATTGAAAAAATCTGTAAACTATTAAAGCTGATACATGTCTCACAATTCGTAGAAAGCAAAAATTATTTAAAAAGTAAATACATAGCTTGTATTGTCTCTCTGTTAAATGAAGGGTACTACTTATTTAAAGTAGGCTACTATTAGTGATGGGGGCATGGGGGTTGGTGGTGAGGGGAATGGAGCCAAAGCCAAGAAAAATGGGGGGAAACCTTTTTCTTTGCTCCTCAAAGGGCTTTGGGCCTAATTATTTTTAAGTATAATCCAACCAACATCTTCTCATGCTTAGCTGCACTGAGTGACACTATTTGTGATGCCCAGTCTGCTGAAACTGAGCAGGTTGCTGTCAGTTTAAAAATGACTATAATAAAAGTGACCACGAAGATGGATCTTGTGATTTTGCGTTTCTAATCAGTCATCTGTGAAGAACACTTTTGCTTTGATTCAGCAGACTGGTGACAGCCATGATTGATAGTGCACGAGGATGGAAAAAGGTTATTAACTGTCTTCCTATTAAACTCAATGTATTACCCCTCTAGGTGCATCTCCTACTGTAAGTTAAAGCACTTACTCAGGTAAGGTCAAGAATGAGCTCTATAAACATAGTGTCTGTCCTGTCGAAAATGAACAAGGAACTCATGGTACATTTTTTTTTAAATTTAGCATAAACCTCATTTAAATTCCATTAGCCTAAAAATTGGAGTACCCCTTTTATAAATGGTGCCCATAGGGAAAACGCTTTCTCTATAATATTATAGGTACACAAGCTTTGATATATAAAGATTTTTGGATATAGTTATATCTGTGCATATTGGACATTTGTATTTATGGGCATTTAACTTGTCCATATGAAAAGAAATCAAATGTTCCATTATATGTGAAGAAAATACTTTTTAAGAAACTAGACACAAATTATAGATTTACATATTTGATATAATATCTGCAAGATTTCTATGGAAGTACAGCATTTATATTATTTATCTAAGTTCTAAGTATTTATAGTCTCCATTTTTTATGAAATGTGTCCCATAATAATTTCAAATTTTGGAATAATACACAACATGAATACAATTTTAATTGCACTACATTTTATACATATTTCGCTGCATGATAAAATAATTTGGACCCAAGAATATTTAAATATTTCCAATATTCTTCTACATATAATCACCAGGATCAAGGAGAGACCTACTATTAAATGAAATAACAAGGTGTTAAATGTTAATGTTTTCTCTGTGTTCATTTTTACTCTCTGAAGCTACAATCTACTCAGTGGATTTCTATACACTCTTTCAATGTCTTTCTACAAACATTTTAGATTTGTAGGTTTGCGTCTTAGGAGATAACAGTGAATTTCTGCATTTTCATTTAAATCCATAGCACTATGTTTCTCTTAGATTTCACATTGCAAACGTTCAATGCATGTCAAATGTTATTTGAATTAGCAAAACATATTTTAAAATGTCATTCTCTGTGCATCAGGTTAACACTTTAAACAGTCAACCAAAAGTTCCTTTCAGTACAGCCAGTTATTTGTAATACAGCAACTAGATAGCCAGATGTTATAGAAAATACATCTAAAAGTTTGTTATAATATCCCCAGACCATTTTCGGGGGTGGGGGGGAGGGAACATGCTTCCCATGCCCTTTTCCTTTATTGTAATTCTTTGTAATAACTCTAACTTTGTTTTTTTAATCACATTTCAAATAAAATAGTAGATGTTTTTCTTACTGAAAATTTCTCTAAAATTAAGGAATGAATTTCAAATTTTAGTTTGCCTATTATTTCATTATCTTAGTGATGCTATTTGCTATTACATTTTATAATGCAAAGATGACTCTGCTAAAGTATCGTCTATTTAGATATCTTTTAAAACATTTTTTATCACTAAGGCTATATATTTTCACACTTTCTAGCACTTTCTGAGGTCTAGACTGTTGCAGCTAAAAATGGGTATTTCTCACAAGAGATGTTAAAACAGTTTTCATAAATAGATTCATATGATTATGTGTTCTTAGGTGCCTGCTTTAGAATATCCACAATTTCCTTGATAGCTTTACTTTTATTATTAACTGAAAACTGTTAACCCTGTGAAACTTTACAACTGGCATTCCTGCTCTCTGCCAGTTGAGAGGTCACACTGGGCAGGATGGAAGAAAACATGATCAGGAGCAGCAATGTCTGTTCTTAAATAGATAGCTGTAAAATGCAGAAGTATTTTACTTTGTTTTTCAATGGAATTGTAATAACATATGGATTAGCATGTTGAATGAGAATTTGGAGAGACCTTTTATTAGATCAAATAAGCTGGGGCCCCATTTACTGGAGTCTCCTGTGCCTTTATCCCTTGCCTCTAAATTCAGCAAGGAAAAAAAATATTCTGATCTTTTATATAGCAATAAACTCACTGTTCTCAACTATGAAAAAGAATTTAAATTAATTTATTTTCCTATATCTATTTATTCAGAAATGGGGAACTCAGAGTAGGCCCATGAAGGGGGTGGGGGGGAAATAGGCTTGCATAGTCTAGTCTATTTTTTCTTCAGAAAGCAAAAGCTATGGATACTTATTACAGAGAAGCTACTTTACAAGAGATCATATCCAACATCAGTCATTTAGATGGAGGTCATTTCCATCTTTAGTTATCTGATTATGAGTCTATATTTCCATGACTAAAGTTAATGATTGTCCGCATTTGCAAAACCAAATGGGAGTAGATATAGTAGACATTAGAATATCAAAACACACCTTCAACCTTTCTTGAAGGTAAAACAAATGCATGCACGCACACACACGTGCCAATAACTAATTGTGGACCAACATTGGGGAAATAACTCCAATTCTAGTCGCTGCTTGATTTTATCTACCATTGGGGGAGAAATCACCTCAGTTCACAACTTATCCTTCTAGCAAACTTTTTATTTGTAATTCTGTTGTGTGTGGGTGTATTTTCTATTCCACTCACAGCACCGTCTTTCTCCTTTTCCTTTTCTGAAGAGTCTACCCCAGGTGACAGGATAAGTTGCCTGGTGTAAGTGTGTGGAGCAAGTGAGAAAAGAGTGGCAGCAACTACTGTCCCTCCCAGAATACCTGAGCTCAGTGGCGGCGGCCGCCTCTACAGCCCATCCCCATCCCTGCCTCCAGTGCTGCTTCTGTCAGGCTCACCGGTGATTTGATAGGCTTGTCGGGTTGCCATGGTGTTGACTTCTTGCCTCTGAGGAGCTGCCCAATAGCTGTGGGTCTGGGATTAAAGCGGGAAGAGGCAGCCGCCACAGCTGTTTCAGCTGCAGCAGTAGCTGAAACAAGAGGGAGGAGGAGGAAGAGGAAGGCAGCTAGCTGCAGCATCCAACACTACACATAGCCAGGGTAGCCCGGAGGGAAAGGTAGTGTGGAGTGGAAAAAGGAAGGGTGAATACTAGACGCAGTTCAGCAGGAAAAGTGAAGCGATGAATTCCAGCACAGGCGGGTCAGGGTTCATTTCTCAGAAATCTTCCAGGGTTAGTATTGTTCACACCCAAGAAATCAGCAAGAGGAATAATAGTGGTGATGGAGGGTGTAGGAGGTAAGAAGAGAGTGATAGTGGAGAAAAATAAATAAATAAATAAATCATAGCAAATAATCTTCCCTCTATCCCCGGCGACACACACAGAAACACCCCCAATTGGCAACTAAGTTACCTGATATTTCAAGTGGCACTAGAGACTGAAACTTCAATTTAGAAAAAACCAACTTGTTCGGGGTGGGACTGAGGGGAGGGTATGTTTTTGTACAGTAACAAAGTGAAAGAAACAGTTGTGGAATGTAAGAGCAGCAGTGGTAATGAGGCGGAGGTAGCGAGTGGTGGAGCGATACAAAAACCCCAAATATAAATTGTAAACCAGGAAAAGAAACGAGAAAAAAAATGCTGTTAAAAATAAGTTTAGCAGAGAAGAAAAAGGAAAGTTATTTCGAGAAAAGAGAAAAAAGAATAGAGGTTAACCCACCCCCAGAAGTTCTTAAATTCCTTGGGATGAAGGATGGGAGGTAGAGGGCGGTGGGGACTAGAGAGGGGGAAAAGGAAGCGTTCTGATGTAGAGAGCTCTTCTAGGTCTGAAGAAAGTGACAGATTAGTTCGGATAATTAAGAAGAGCCCAGCTTCAAATAAATTGGTAACAGAAGGGGAAAGTGAGAACAGAATGGAGAAAAACTGTCAGCAAAAATAAATCAGCAGAGAAATGGAGAATCAGAAAAGGAAGGCACAAGATTCCAAACCAGGACGAAGAAGTGAGAGAAACTAAGAATTAATAAAAGAAAGAAAAAACCAAAATAAAAAAGGGATTGAGAGAAAAGGGAGGTGTGGGGTTCTCGGGTGAGGGGGTGGGGATGTGCAGAGGACCTAAGAGAGTGGATGAAGTAAATGGCAGTCAACTGGAAGAATCGAGAGTGAAGGAGGAACAACTAGGTGGGAGGGAAGAGGGTGGAAGAAACCGAGGGAGGAGACAGAAGGAATGAAGAAGAGAGCTCGAGACAAGGTGCTGCGGTCAGTGCTGGGTCTGAGGGTGAGGCAGGATTTCTACAGCTCTGAGAGAGCTCATCGACCAGCCTGCTGGAGTCACTATTCAATCCGAGTCCCAAACACACGCCTCACTAACTACTTTACAGCCACTTTCATTGATTTTCTTTATCAAATAAACATAATACCCGTTACAACAACACTTCCTCTTCATGCAGGCAGAATGTCAGAAATTCTGATTGCTGCATTTCTTCGGATTGTGGTTTCCCCTTCTAAATAAATTGTGTTCTTTCATACAAATGATCAGATATATGATTACTAATGGAGCTTAAGGGAGATACACCTTCCTCGATAATTTGGAAAGTGTCTTGTGAAGAAAGGCAAGTAGACAGGGAAGGAAAGGTTTTCGGGCACCCTGATGTCCATATACAAATCTGTACTTGATAGTGGTCGTTCTCATTTACATATTTGTTTTTGCTAATAAGTAGTAACTGATTTTAGGAAGGAAAGCTAGCAAAGAAGTAGATTTTGTTATACCTTCAGAGAAAGTAATACAACTCCAATAACCATTTCTAAGCTGCTCCCCTACATGTTTTTTTAAATAGATGCAAAACTATATGTAGACTTTTAAAAAAGTATTTTCAGAAAAGTAATTCCCTTCAAAAGCTGCCTCTGAACCAAGTTCTTCCCTCTATGTCAAAGGGCTGCTGAATTATTCATTATTGTAATTACTATCATCATTGTCATTACCCTTTTCCATGTGGAAATAATTTTATTATCGTAATTTGATATCTGAAGAATTTCCTGTTAGTCGTTTGATAATCATTTTTTTCTGCTGAAAAGAAAAGTTTTGTTTATAAATGAGATAGAGAAATGTTTTAAATGCTTTGATGTTTGCTATAGATTTCCGTTTATCTAATCGATCGGAATGCCAATAAATCGATTAAAGGTTTAGTGTTTTACAAACAACCATTTTGTGCTTTTTGATTTTACGTTTAGAATGATTTTAATAAAGCTAATGCTTTCCTTCATGATCCTCCCTAAAGAAAGCTAATATTTCACTCATTTTGTTATTTTGAATTGTAACTTAAAATACTTCAAACAGCAAAATAAACACAAATACAAGCGATGGCTGACTCTCTTTAAATTTCATTTTCTCTCTCGTCAAAGCATTTAAGCAAAGCCCTTTAAAACCTAGTGAATTATATGTGATCTTACAGTGATTGCAGAATATTAAATTAAACTTAGATAAATCCGCATTGAAGGAGGCAGTACCCAATCCTGAATTTATTTCCCATTTTCTATAACAGCATCACTGCACTCCTCTTTTTGCAATGACAATGTGCCAAATCAAGGCATTTTGAAAACATTTTCCATATGCTTTAACTGAAGACTGATAGACAAAGAAGAAAAGGCGATGATCTTTTTTCTCTTGAGGTATATGTTTCCTTTAACTTTTTTTTCTCTCTTAAGCTTTCACTGATTGTTATTTTAAGGCAGAAGTTTGAAAATCATTATAGCTAACCTCTCCCCCCCCTACACTTTTTTCTTTTTCTTTCTTTCTGTCCTCTCCCTCCC
>NC_058130.1:489680446-489682946 GCF_016433145.1 Gracilinanus agilis | reverse complement strand
TACTGTGCTGTACACAAAAGATCTGTCAGCAACTGATGCAAAAAAAAAAAAAAAAAAAAAAAAAAAAAAAAAAGTCCAGCCAAAATCTTTTTTTCCCCCTCCTTTCTTCTGAATTTAACAATAAGGAATTTAAGCCTCGATGTGGCTTTAGCAACCAAAGAAAAGAAGCTCTTGGTGTCTGCATAATACCACTTTGATGGATTTTTTCATCAGTCCTCTGTACGTGGCAACAAATAAACAAGTATAATTATACTTGTGAAGGTCTATTCATTGCTTTGTCAGGATTAGATATATGTGGCGTTTTCACACTGGGCCTCTCTTTTGTCTTTGCCTAACTCACTATGACATATTGATAGAGGATTTGGTATGGGGAAAAGGCCACAGCAGAGACAGTGATGACCTTTTGGAAACTTGATATAATTCAAGGATTTTTATTATTTTCTTTCCTTCTTTCTTTCTTTCTTTTTTTTTTTTTTTAAGTTTTGTAACTTGTTACGAAATTCCATTGTAAGTGGGCAACTTTTAACCCATTTGAAACAGAGTAAATAAAGACTCAAAAGTGGTATGAGATAGCTAAAGAGCAGATGGGAATAAAAACAATAGGCTAAGGAGCCCACTGGTCTTCTTTCCCAGCACTTAGCACTGTGGCTAACCTAGCATTCCTTTCCCATTATTCTATCCTCTTGATCAGATCACGTTCTTTTTAATCATTTCACAAATACTGTCTCACTGGACCATAGAAGAGGTCTGGGACAATCTCAATTAAAAAAAAACACAGAGGTAATACTGGCATTTCTAATTCTTTGTTCTAATGGGAATTCTGCATTCTAAATGCAGAGGAATTCTTCTATTGTTCAGAAAGCATCCCACCACCACCACCCCCCCTGCCCTTCCCCTTTCATTAGCAAATCTCCTTGTAGGTGGGTTTGGTAATTTAGCCAAGCAGAGTTTAGAGAACAGTGACTTCAGGAGGAAAGGAGAGGTAGCGATTTAAGTTCTTTTCTGGATATTGTCCACTAGTTCTGAAAAAGGGATTTACGTGATCAAAGTCATTGACCTTGTGAATTACTGGGAATGCCAATTTTGTAAAAAGTTAGATTAATTCTAAGCAGACCAGCAGGTATGTATGTATCTCTCTGAATTTAGCACTGAAACATGATTGAATTTGTTATATTTGGGGTTTTTTAAAAAAATAACTTCGGAAAGTTTTTAAAAAGAACTTTTGCTGTATCCCCCAATTATGGGAATGTAAATGGGTAAAGAGAGCATAAAAAACAGTTTCAACTGTATGGAAACTTTGAAAGAGGTTAAACTTGTTGTGTAGCCATTTCAGAATGAGTGGTTGTGTGCTAGCTCAGTAGTATACTTTGTGGTGTGTTCATTATGACATATAAAACTTCAGCCTAAGTTTCCAAAGATGAGTTTCTATAGCAAAAGAAGGTACTTTTTCTGACTAATGACAGTGACTTCACTGAGCAGATACAGTCAGTTTCATTTTACACACCCAACTGTAGAAAAATTAAAAGGAATTTCTTTCAAATAAATTGAGAAGAAACGTTGCCACAAAGATAACAGACAGCTAAAGTATAAAAATCCATGTGACAAGTGAAGTATTTTTCTGACCCTGTCTGTTAAAAGAAGTCTTATTTACTTTCATTAGAATAAAATTTACTTTTGTTTGCACAATCACATTATAGAAAACATGAAATTGTTTAAAGTTTCTGATTAATGTGTTACTTGTTGAGAAGGATCTGGTGAATCATTTGTATGAAATAATTTATGATTAGTGTAACCAAAACCACTCTACCACATGACTATGATGTTGTGTAGAATTAGACTCTACCGCCATTAACAGTGGAGTGAACTTTTCTGGAAAGTATATAATCCTTTTCATGGTTTTCTTTCTCTTGCACTCACACACATAATTGTGCTATGGCAAATTTTTGGAAATTAAGCTGAGTTTTTTTTAAGTCACAAAGAAGGGAAAGTATGACAGAGGCTATGTCGTGATGTGAAATGGTGATATATTTTACATAAGTATATGTGTACTTATGATATAATCTGTAGCATGGATATATATGCATACTTACACACATATTCATTTGATGTCAGCCCAGAATTACCAAATGCATAGCTGATATTTTTAATACAGTCTTCATGTCCATAACTTTAGTTCATAATTTTCATGGTGTGTTGAATGCCATATGGTATAGACTCCTTCAAGTAATGAAGAAAAAGTCTCAAAAAACTCTCCTTCAAAAGCAGGATAATTTGTAGAAAAACTCAATTTATATCAGGGCAACTTGTTTTTTGCTAGAATTTCTTCCTTCCCATAAAAGACAGTTTTGACTTGTCTAATATAATGTATCTTTAAAAAAACAGACATACTTATAAACAAACTGGGTTACAGAATTTTATAACTTTATTTTTCTATGACAGTTAATACATACCTACAAATGTTACTGCTGCTTTCAATCCATAAATCCTCTTTCCTGGTTTC
>NC_058130.1:489612946-489675446 GCF_016433145.1 Gracilinanus agilis | reverse complement strand
TAAGGTGCTGATGGCAGTGGAACAACAACAAAAAAAAGACTTTTCCCCTTAAGCTAAATCACCAAAATATTTCTGCTTCTACTTGAAAATGAATGTAATTTTGGAGAGAAAGTAATTAAGAGATGATTGGAAAAAATAGTCAAGGTTGGCAAACTTTGTGTCTTTCACTTAGTTGATTAAAGATGGCTAATTGGTATCAAATACATGCAGATGTTTATCTGATATTACAAAACTGTGACTTTAATTAGGATATCCCTTGCCCCAAGATGCTGAAATCAAAATAAAGTTGGTTTTAAATAGCCCCAACATCTTCTACTTATTCATTATCGAGCATATATTTTAAAGTCTCTCACTCAAGATCATTAAATTGGTAAAAGATAGAGTTATCTCCTTCTAACATCAGATCACATGCATTTCTATGTATCATCTGTATCCTATATGTGTAGAGGTAGTGGACCAATTTAATCAGCTTATTAGATAATAATATTACACAGTAAATAGTGCTCATGTAAATTAGTCTAAGGCTCTTAAATGACAAGAGAATTAATATTGTGTTGTTTTGTTGATCAACTTTCTTGCCTTTGAAAATACCCTTTTCTGAATGACATCATGCCCAGTTGGAGTAATTAAAGCTATCTGATGAGGGAATTTAGAAGTTGAAAGGGATGACTGTAATTGATCCTGATTCAATCCTATTACAGCTTTTTATAGTTTAAGCTCTAGAGAAAGCAAACTCCTTGTCAAGACTTTATTTTACAGATTCCTTTGTGTGTACTATGTTTTCTGGTCTCTATTTTCCCTTTTAATTTTTTTTTCCTGTAGTAAATAATGAGCTGCCGCCTGAAATCCGGCTTGCCAGTGGTCAGCTAATGGGTGATGACCTGTCCCTCCTTACTGCAGGAGAGCTGTCACCTTATATCAGTGACCCAGCGCTGAAGCTATTCCAGTGTGCTGTTTGCAACAAATTCACCTCTGACAGCCTGGAGGCCCTAAGTGTACATGTGAGCAGTGAACGCTCTCTCCCTGAAGAGGAGTGGAGGGCTGTAATTGGAGACATCTACCAGTGCAAGCTCTGTAACTACAACACTCAGCTCAAAGCCAACTTTCAGCTTCACTGCAAGACTGACAAACATATGCAGAAATATCAACTGGTGGCTCACATTAAAGAAGGGGGCAAAACGAATGAGTGGAGGCTGAAGTGTATCGCCATTGGCAACCCAGTTCACCTAAAATGTAACGCCTGTGACTACTACACCAACAGTGTGGATAAATTGCGCTTACATACCACCAATCACAGGCACGAGGCAGCCCTGAAACTATACAAGGTAAGCAGTGACATCCATTTCAGTTGGCACAAAGTAGAGAAGGAAATTAACTGTTTCAGAGCTTGCAGCACAAACCTTCAAGAAAAGAACAAATTAAAGGATGGAGTAACATATTTTTCTGGTTAACAGTACTAAAATCATACTTCTTAGTCATGGTATATGGGACTTGGAGAGTCTGTTCAAGAGAACTATTTTATGTCCAATTACGTGTGTTTCTTTAGTACCAATTGGATCTTTAGCTTCTCAAGATAAAATGGCTTTTCCATACAGTTCCATAGATGGCAGGATTTATATGTCTTCCCACCCCCCCCCCACCCCCCTTTTTTTTTTTCAAACAGCAACTTTGTTAGCTAGATATTTATTGACTGAGAGAAGGTGGGGAGGGGTAGAGTAGAGAGGAAAATCCATGTCCCGAGTCGGGAAAGACATCATCTTTTGGCATATGAGCCTGTTGACAAACATAATCTATCAAAACATGACTGTTCTCCTCCGTGTTCACAGTAACACAGAGTAAACATACTCTTACAGAGCATTATTAGAAAGTGTTCAAAAGTAAACACTGTCATCATTTCGCATGCCTCTGTCCCAAGCTAGTGATGCTGTTTTTTCTTCTGCAGACGTTAAAGGGTGTGGTGTCGATAAATGTGTTCAGAGAATGGCAAATATATTTTTATCTTTACTGGAAAAGACTATGCAGATGTGATAAATATGTGCAAGTGATGAACACCATTTATTACACAACTTGTCATGACTTTTTCCAAACCCTAATTACTGGGTAATTTATTCTCTGCAGTGTGTTTACTGGATTGGCTTGATTGTCTTGGTTCATATACAAATGTAACACATCCATTTCCATGATGAATAACTTTGTAACTTATTAAAAACTTCTTTTGTCTAGAGGATATTAAAATTCAGGAAATATTGCAAACCATTAGTCATTGTAACAAGCTCTAAATATGATTACAAAATCCATTTTGCAAGTGTTACCTATTGATTTATACTAGAAATCAGTGATAACTAAACTACCAGGAGTCAACTACTGATTACAGTACCTATGTTTTTTCAAATCGTATTTTTAAAATGAACATAGAAAAGGGACAAACTGCGGATTTCTACTCTAGTTATAAACATTCCTAATTTTGTTGGTTTAGTGTTATTTTCAAGATTAGTTTTAATTTTTTTTTATTTCAGTTTGAAGTTTTATTAGAGGTTGAAATACTACACATGAAGGCACAGACGTAGTGTCTGAATTTGTATTGTCTTTCCTTGAATGTCAGTGCTTTACAGATCAGGAATAAAAGTGTATGACTTAGTTATAGCATTTGGGGGGAAGAAGGCCCCAGTATACAATAGAAGTTTTCCAAGCTTATGATATTAAAAATGAAATATCAAGGAGGAATTGTATTATAGTTCGATGTTTTGGTTAGTTGATGAGCATTTGGTTGTAAATGTCTTTCTATTGCTAGTTCAAAGTATTAAAACTTCTAGAATACCTAGGAGAAGAAAAATATTAATTTTGTAGAAATAATAGCTCTAGGCCCTGGGAGTCATATAGAATATTCATGAACTGTGTTTACACTCAAGCAGCTAGCTCCTCTAACAATTAAGTTAGCATGCTTGGCATGTAGGATAGAAATGTATAAAATTTTCCATTTTATTAATATCATATGGAAGCATGAAGAATAGCAGAATGATGTTGTTTTCTTTCTTTTTTATTCCTTAAAAAATATAAAGGTATCTTACTTGGATAGAATAATAGAATGTCAGAGTTGGAAGGGACCTCTGATATCAGGCTAGACTAACCCCCTCATTTTAGAGGGGAGCAAAGAGTTGTTTACAGACATTTGGCCATTCTTTGTGGAAGTTGCCTTCGTCTTTCACTGCAGGAACAGGTTGCTATTGTCTTTGAATGTTGAAGGGCTAAAGAGGATAACTGTTTGCAAGCATAAGTTTTAAAACTATTAGGGAAATTAGAGCCTATCAGGTGAGAAAAAGAACCATTTACTTTTAGCCAAATATTTCTTTCTCTAAATATTGCAAAGTGAAAAGAAAAATTGGTCTTGCTCCTTCTGGATTATTCATTTTGTTATGATTTTTAAAAATGTCTGTCCTTTTACTGCATCATTTAAGTACAACTTGTGATATGGTGATACTAGTTAAGATGGCAGGGGAGGGGAAAATAGTCTTATTTTGGGTGAATACAGTTTCAGTTGTGGCTTTTTAGGGAAAAAATAAACCTTATATTCGGACTATTAGAATTTTGTATTAGAAAATTAATCCATAATTTTTGTAATATCCAAATAAGAAGTATTTAATAACTATTAGTAAAGAGAGAAAAATTTCTCCACAGGAACTAAGTACATTTCCATTTGTCAAGAAAAAAAGTTGGATTTTTTTCCAGGTTTAGAAAGTTTCAGTGTTACCGATGATGCTGTACATATCATTATAACTATCTCTCTGTCCCTACCCTGCACACATTCATACATCCCTACCTACCTACGCCATTTTAGGGATGCCATTTCCCACTGTAATTTGTTCTCCTTTTGAATGATGGAAGCTCTGTGTGGCAGCCAGACATGAAGTCGTTGTCAAGCTAAAGCAAGGACAATAGAAACAGCAAGCTTAGATGCCTTGTGTCCAAAAATAGAATTGGTTGATAAGTAATACTAATTAATTTTAATTGAGAAAATCTGTACAATAATATCAAGGAAAGCAATAATTTGTAAAAGAAGATATTAAAATTAAACTTAAACTTGTTTCAGAGTTTCTGATTTGATGATTTAGAATTATATTAGAATTTGAGTGCTAAGTTCACAAAATTTTACATACAAAATTAGCTAATTATTTAGATTTTAAAGCAAAAGATTGAGAATCATTATTTACCAAAGAAAAATACTGAGCTATGAGTAAACTTCTTTACTTCTTCTCTTATTGACAATATATTGATTTGAGAACACTATAAAGACTATAATTTGTCAGTTCAATTTGAATAGATCACCTCTCCTGTTCTCCAACTGAAGTGGTATTACCTAAAAGAAGTGTGTGACCTAATTCTAGTTGAAGGAGGTTAAAGGTTAAAGGTTAGTCCTAAAGCATCATCTGCCTAGCTGCTTAACTTTAAAATGATCAATTTAATGAAAATCTGTTTTACAGATGGTGTTTTAATGTCTTTGGCAGGATTTAGCAGCTTAAACATTAGACGCATGCTAGTAAAAATTATTTCTTTATTTGACCAGAAAAACACCTTTTCTTTTATGTTTAAGGTAAAAGGCATGTGGGATATGGTATTTTGGCAAAGGACCCAGAGGCAGAAAGTGTTGATGATTTTTCCATATGGGCTGAAAAACAGAATACCTTTATGTCTGTTGCTAACGATGACAGAAAAAAAAAAAACAAGCATGGCTGTATTCAGTTTTTGGCAATAATATTTTACTTTGAATTTACTTATTTATCTTTTTTTTAAACGGAAAAGCAATTTTGGTCAAAAGCTTCCTTAAGAAGAAAAAAAATCTTTCATTTTATGGTAGAACTTTTTGAAGTACAAAGAACTATACTTTTCTAATTTAAAAATACAAAACCACCTACATGAGCTTTCCTCTAGTAAAGCTAATATGAAACAAAGTTGAATAATGAAACAAAACTTATACAAAAGGACCTGAGAGACACTTTAGTTTCCATTTTAATTTTTTCATGAATATATGTAAAGTAAAATTGATAAATACCAAGTATAAAAATATAGCCTGCTTCATTAGTAAGCCTATTCTGTATTTAGGAATTTGTTAAGCCTTAAATACAGGAGTGTTTTCTACTTAATAGTTTTTTAAACTTGGTTTCATTTGTCCAATGGCAAACAGAAGCATATTGATACTGTGTCTGTTAATTGTCCCATCTTTGTTTCTCCCATGGTCCCTAGCAGAGTGACCTTCACATTAGCCAGCATCCAAATATTTGATTAATGAATAAACCAATAAGTAAAAATGTTTTCCCACAAATGAAATCTTCTATTTTATTACAATAATTATGTACTCTATACATCATGAATCATCACAAACACATTTTGAAAGAGCACAATAAAAAGCCTAACAAACACAATTCTAGATAGTTTACCTAAAAGAACAAAGGAGGCTTTTGCAATATTTTACAGGTTAGATTTAGAGTCCAGCCTTCTGTCAGTTGGGGTCAAGAATTTTCATGGTCAGCTGGTGAGTCTTCCTTTCTATGCAGGAAATGCAAGTACCAGGCAAAACCTGCTCTTTGACTGGATCTATACTATTTTTTAAAGTGAAGTGTCCACAGATTTTCTCCTTCAAAATAAAAAGTTAGTTATAGTACACTACCCCCATTCCTCTTACTCCCCCCCTTTTTTCCCCATTTGCCAGAAGTGAAGTAGACTAGTCTGTCTGGATTCCATAATGCTGTTTGCATATTTGTATTTTAAATCAGCTGGGAATAGTGAATGTATAGATTGTCTCTATCATGAGCAAAGAAGCCCAAGTGGGATTTAGTCCTCAGGTAACTTTACAGTGAAACATTCCCCCAAGGAACATTTTGGGGATTTTCTTATTATCTATGGTATAGATGAAAGAACTAGGGTTAAGAACTAGAAATCAAGGTCCAGGAGAGAATGAGAAGAGGTGTGGAGAAAGAATGTGAGAAAGGAAATCAAAGTGGAACAATTAACTCCAACTGCCTTATTTGCTTTTTCTCATTTGAGACAATGATAACCTGATCAGTTTGGAATTAATAGGGAGTCACAAGTATTTTCATTTCAATAGGCTTATGTCTAACTTTGTAATTCAAAATCAAATATACCAGATATGTGCCATTCCAATTATTGAACTGTCATTGTCCCCGTATGATGGCAAAAGAGGTCAAGAGATTGTGTGGTACGTATTTGCATAAAAATCATTCTGCAGAAGGAAATTGGAATATGTCTGTGCATCTAAGAAACCAAAAACATGTTTCACTTAATCTTATTCCAGTCATTTGTTTAGATGAAGAAAGCTGTTTTCAGAGATAAACAAAAGTTATTCTCTGTTGCTAAACACTGACCTGACTCTGGAAATTATTGCCATTTTTTTTATTAGTTTCAGATTTATGTTCATTTCAAGGTTGAAGTGTAGTATGAAATTTAATTCCAGCATCTGGATTTTAAAAAAAAGAAATTGTAATACAAATTATTCTATTGTATTATTATGAACAAATAAGAAGAGAGTTGAAATAATATTTTGTAGCATGGAACGATATGTATAGGCCTAATACTTATATATAAGTGTACAGATCAAATAGTTATTTGGCTAATAGCAATTTATACATTATTATTTTTCCCCAAATCATATCATAATTGATTAATTCTGACCCTTGTATATACTTTTGTTTTTTAACTAAAGTTCTTGCTATGCCATGCTCTTATAAAATAAAACAGCTAATTCAGTAGAGGTACTGTTTTTTTCAAATGGGAGGAAGTATATCTTGTTGTATGCTGAGGTGCTGTTTATTAATGTTCATTTATTCAACACCCATTTCTTCAGTGCTTTCCATATATGAGGCACTGTGCTAGGCACTTGAGACACAAAGACAAAAGCAGTCTTTGCAAGAATGTAAAATATTACACTGGGAAGAATTAGTCTTAATGGTAGAGAAGTAAACATAAAACATATACAAAGTAATGGGGCCAGGGGTAAGGTCCACCACCAACTGAGGGGAACCAGGAAAGGATCCTTATAAAGAGATGGCACTTGAGTTTGACCTTGAAGGAAGCTGGCAATTCTAATAGGTAAGAAAGGATCAGGAAGATCATACCTGTCACAGGGAGCTGTATTTGCAAAGGTTTAGAAGTGAGAGATAGACTCTTTTGAAAGAGGAACAATAAATACACCAGTCTGGGTAAAGCATATATGTGTAGGAAGGTGAATACACCTGGAAAGGTAGTTTGAAGCCAGATTATAATAGACTTTTGAAGTTAAAAAGTGAAGTTTGCATTTTGTCTTGGAGGCAAGAAGGGGCCACTGGAGCTTCTTGAACAGGGGGATGAAATGGTCAGTCTATGTGGAGGATGGATCAAAATACGGGAGATAATTCAGGGAGAAATACTAACCATAAAGTTATTGCAGAAGTACAAGTTAGAGTTAGAGATGATGTGGACTTAGTTAGGGTGCTGGGTGACAATGTGAATGGAGTACGAATGGGTGAATGTGAGAGATACATGGTTGGTAAAATTCACAAGATGGCACTGATTAAATATAGCATATGAGGGATAATGAATAATCAGTGTTAACTACTGGGCTGAGAAATTGGGTGACTAGAAGGATACTGGTATGTAGAAATGGGCAAGCTTAGAAGTTTGAAAAGAAAAGTTTTGTTGGCACAGGATCACGAAGAATTTTGTTTTTATTGGTAGAGAAATGTGTCTTTAAACAGACATATGTGGGTTTTTGCACATACATATAGGTGTGTATTAAAGCTTATACTAGACTTAGACGACCTACTCTTCCCAGTTCAGAGTGGCAATAAAACTGATGTTTAGTGTTAAAATGTTGATCTAAGCCCTTTGTCACATTGTAAAGCCAGGTGAAGTTTGTCATTTGAATACTGCCTTCTCTCATGTCCCGTTGGCACTCTTTCATCTCCTAAGGCATCCATTGTCCCTAAATTACTTACTGATTTTCCAAAAGATTCTTTCTCTTCCCTCATTATGGTATCTGTTTCAGAACTGCCCTCATCAAATGTCTCAAGATGCTTTCTTTTCCTTTTCATTCCTTATTTCTTCAGTTAGGATGTGTGATTAATGCAATCATAGAGTAAAATGTGACTGATTTATAGGTTTACTATAGGTTTACTCCTTCTTTGGAGTTAAGGACTTAATTTCTTTAATAAAATATGTCAGTCAAGATCACTTTCCAACTTATCTATTATTATGGGAAAAGAATATACAAATGACACAGTCTAGTAATTTGCCTTACCTATTCTCCCAATATTCCTAACAAATAAATACTGTAAGTAAGCAATTTGTCATCTTCCTTTTTTTGTTGCCAAATCTGTAATTTCTTTTTCTACAGTATTTTCACCTACTTCCTGTTCTCTCCACTCCCATAACCACCACCCTAGGTTGGGTTTTTTTTTTTTTGTCACTTGGGCTATTGCCATAGAATTTACATTGGTCTCTCTCTGTCCTAGCTTTCTCCAACACCATCCTTCACACAGCTACCAACGCGATTCTCTTTTTAAAAACAAACAAATAAACAAAACAACAACAGAAACAAAAAACCTCTTACCTTCTATCTTGGAATTGATATTAAACATTGGTTCCAAAACCGAAGAGTAGTAAGAGCTAAATAACTGGGGTTAAGTAACTTGCCCAGGTCATGATTCTCCTAAAAGGTAGTACTGACCATGTAACTCAACAAACTCCAATGGCTCTTAATTACCTCTGGAATTCCAAACAATATCATCTATTTTGACAATTGAGGTTCTTCATAACTTCAAAACTTGGCTGCTTCCTATTTTTCCATTCTTGTAACACATTTTTCCTCTCTACATTATAATCCATCTCTATTTGTTGTTATACACAATATTCCATCTCTCTTAGTCTTTATACTGGTTATCCTTTATGGCCTTGCTTGCATAAAGGACAACCTGCCCCCCAGCCTTAAACTCTTGGTGTCCTTTAGTACTTGACTCAAGCACCATCTTTTGCAGTAATCCTCTCCTGGTCCTCCCTGTGTTGTAGTACAATGCTCTCTAAATTTACCTTCTATCGCTTTTGTATTTATCATCTATGTACTGGCTGATGTAGATGTTGCCTCCCTCATGAGCTCCTAGAGAGTGGAGATTGTTTTAGCCTTACTTTTTATCCTCTCTACTTAACATAGTGCCTGGTATGGTGTGGTTATTCAGTTGTGTCTGAATCTTGGTGACCTCATGGACCATGACACTCCAATATAGTCATCTAAGGATTTTCTTGGCAAATGATACTGGAATACTTTGACACTTCCAGGCAAATAGGTTTAGTGATGCCCAGAGTCACACCTCTAGTAAGTGTCTGAGACCAGAAATGAACTCAAGTCTTCCTGATTTTTGCCCAGTTTCTATCCATTGAACCATCTAGCTGCCTGGCACATAATCAGTACTTAATAAATGCTTATTGATTGATTGATTGATTGGCTGACTGCACTCCCCTCCCCCAACACTAGAAATCACTTTATGTCTATTGTTTAGGGAATGTAATTTTAATCAATCAATTAATTAATCAACTAAGTAATTTATTTTTTTTACCATTTACATTGTTGTAAGATAAATTAATAAGATGTTTAAGATAAGTTGTTTGGGAGGCTTAGCAAGCAGGGCTGGAGAATTCTAAATGGAATGTGGAAGCAGGAAGTGTTGCTTCTCTCTCTGAGATGGACTCCATGGTGGCTGGGGACAAGTTGTAACTGACCCCCTGGGAGACCTCAGAGGAAGTGGAATTTGTATCCTAATATCCTGGTATCCAGAAAGAAGAAAGTCATCTGCCTGTGGGAAGTTAGGTTGAGACTATAAAACCTAACCTGGGTTGCTGGTCAGCTCAGGTTGGTTTAGCTCCCTGATTTCCCCAACTGAAGGAGTACTGGCTGAAGACCTGGGAAAGCTGTATCATCGCTGGATTTTGACAGGACTCAGCAGTGAGGATCCCACTTTCATTCCTGATCTCCATTGTGCCCTGCTCTGCTATAGTATAGTATAGTCCATCTAAGTTTTCCAGAGTTATATAATACATATTGTCTCCTTCCCTTTTTCCCTCCCACTCCTGGAGCTGACAAGCAGTTCAGTCTGAGTTATACATGCATCATCATGCAAAGCCTAAGAGGGAATGTAACTTTAAAGACAGCAATTCTGTTACCAGAATTCATAAAACACTTTGTGTACACACCTTCCTATTGATGACATTTGGGGAACAGAGGCAAACAGCTATCAGAAACTAATTACCTCAGTTGTCTGGTTTGTAATTCCACTTTTGGTCAGGGGGAGTGAATCACTCACTCCTTGTTATTACAAATGGGTGCAGTGATGTTGTGCAGTGATGCAATTCAGTCATATGTTAACCAGGCCTAATGCTGATGAAAGGGTCTTGGCCCAGAGTGGAGTGAGGAGGAGCTGGTATGTGCAGAGCGACCACGAACCTGCTTCCATAACAGCTGGTTTCTCTGGGCTCTACTCTACAGGCTTCACATCAAGTTCATTTTCAGGCTGAGCCCACACTCAAGCAGAAGGCTGAGTGAAGTAGAGATTTAGAGGACTCACATTGTGGGAATTGTCAGAATAATTCAGGTCAAAGTAGGAGTAAACAGATTTTATGCAGCAAAGTGAATGACTAATTAAAGGTAGAAGAATAATAGCCATTTCATGACCCCATATACAAAATTAGGAGGTCAATGGGGGCTGCCTCAGGAGTTAGTGGGTTCCTCCTCACTTAGAGATCTTCAGACAAAGAGAAGGTATTCTACAATGAAGATTCATTTTTGTTACAGATTAAATGGCTGCTGATAGCCCAATTCTTATTGTCATTAATATAGTGTAGACGGGACCACTCTCTTGAACGATTCTTGGAGAGTATTTTGCTAAATTCTCTAGGGGGAGACTTGTTGTTTCTCCTCTATTATTGGAATTATGAGCTTAGGACCATTGTTGGAAGTAGAAGGGGACAAAATAGTATACATGATAAAAATAAGACATCTATAGGCCATCTCAAAATTGAGGTAGTGCATTGAGAAAAGAAATAAATTTGGAACTAAGAGATTTTGAGTTCAAATGCTGGTTTTACTCCTTAATACCTATTTTACTTATTATATTTGATCTTGGGCTAATCAGGCAGATTCGTTGGGCCTCATTTTTTTTTCTGTAAAATGAAAATGTTGGACTCAACAGATTTAGAGCAGGGACATAAGGTTTAGATAAAAACACTTCAAACACTAGAAGATCACTACATATTCTTTCCCTACCCTCTAAGGTGAATATTGGTCATTTTGTATACTTTTGTACATTTTCATGCATGTACATTTTATACATCTCGTATATTTCTTATATTGTACATGAGAAACCAAAGAGAAGTGAAATTATTTGTCTATTACAAATGAGCTCCAAAGTCTCTTCTAGCTTGGAGTTTATGAGACTGATCTTTACAAATCATTTCTTCTCCAAGTTTTGATCAAATAAATTCAATTTAGACCAGTTTCACTGATTTGAGTTCAGAATGATTATCATTGATTATTTCAATGATGAAACACACACACAACACACACACACACATACTCCACTTCTGTATTTTGTTCTATTGTCACACCATATAGAAAGACCACACTAACCAATTTGCTTTAAAGATAGAATAGAAAAGCATTTGTAAATTCATCTGAAAAATAAAGAAATAAAAGGATAGAAGTTGCAAAGGTAGGTATAAGATAAATACAAGGGAAAAGAGTTCCTGACATGTTGAATATTGACCACAAGTGGAATCTCAAAGTAGTGGAGAGGTACTGTTTTGTTTTGTTTTTTCTCACTGAAGGTCTTTATCTAAGGCTTAGCCTTTGTCAATGTTGTAGAGAGGAGTCCTTTTCAATATGGGCTAGACTAAATGAACTCAGGTTCCTTTCAAAACTATGTATGATTCTGATCTGTGTTATGTAGAGGTAGGGGCTACATCTTGGAGGCAAGGACCAAATCTTTACTAAATTTGTACTTCTTTCAATATCTTATATTGCAGTCTTCATATAGAAGGCACTTACTACCAGATTATTAATTTAAGTACCACAAAAATGAAATCCTATGACATGTTATAATTCCTATTTTAAAGTTATTTTGTATATTAGTGGTTTGTGCATTTTGCAACACAGTAGACTTTTGTCAAATTAGAAGTCTTAGGTACATACAGAATATGGATGAGAGTGAAAAGGGAAAAAAGTACAACAAAGAAGAAGAAGAAAGATCAAGGAATGCAAAAAGATAAAAGAAAAATATGTTAATTCCCTACCACTCCTTTTTTACCCCTCAATTTAACCCTAGTAAATTCTGCCACTACTTACTACCTAGATTGCTTCCTAGTTGTTAGTCTTACACCCTAAGTTCCTGAGTACAATCAGGAAATAAATAACTTTCTATCTTATGTGTTCTTTAGTGCCTTATTTCGTGGGAAATAAGGGTTAAGGAGATCTTTAAAGCTCCTCAGATGTAAACAAAAATAAAGGCAGATTGGAAGCCAGGGTGGGAAGACTCTGTTGTTGGTCTCACCAATATTTAAATTAACCTCAAATTATGAGCAGGTTTTTCACCTTAAAAAGTTGGCTTAGCTTGTAATTTTTAAAAGATGTTAGCCCAAAAGATTGAATTGGGCCTTATCTGAATAGGATCAGTCATCCTTATATGTGAAATGTTGCATTCAGAGTTAGTCACATGTGATTTCAAGTGCATGTGGAACCATCCCCATTAAAAATGTTATGTCCTTTAATGCTTGAACTGTTTTTAGTGATTCACTCTTCTGTATCAATGATTATAATCATCATCATCACCATTATCTCTTTTTCTGCCTTCTTAAAATGTACAAATTTCAGGAAGAAATAATACCTTAAGTACCTAACATTTTCCTGTTGATGAGTTTTTAAGATTCTTTTCTTTGGTAACTGCATAGTTTGGCAACATTGGATACCTGGGGGAGGAATAAAAGGAGTGGAGAAACATTTTTAACATATGATTTAATCAACTTATGAAATAGTACAAAAGAAAGAATAGTTTTTCCAAAGCATCCCAAAAGACTGTCAGTTCCTTGAGAATGGGAATTTTTTTTTTGCCCTTCTTTGTAGTACCTAAGATACACCGCATAATGCCTGACACAAAATAAGAGCGTATTGACATGATTTGACTTGATTTAGACCTTTAAAGTAGCCTATGTAATGAAAAGAGCATAGTGACTTATCTAGACAAATACATTCCTTTGCATCAAAACTTTTAAAAAATGTTTGGTATGTTCATGGCATGAAATAATGGAACATTTACTTCTCCCAACTCTTCAGCTATTCTACACTTGAACATGAAGGAGGTTTCATTGCTTTTTCAGAGGCTTCTAGCCTCTACTTGAAGACCTTCAGTGATGGAGAACACACTGCCTCATGAGGAAGTGTCTTCTTTCATATATCTCTGATTGTTAGGAAATTTTTCCTTTTTATGAACCCAAAATCTGTAGCTCTATCATGACCACCCATTGCTTCTAGGTCTTCCTCTGGGAACAGAACATATTTGTTTTTCCAGAAAATATCCTTTCAAATGCTTGAGGAACATTAACATGTCCCAAATTGTCTTCTTCAAGTCAAATACCCCTGTTCCTTCAACTAATCAGTATATGGTATGTTTTAGTTCAGCCTATCACATGAAATAATATATGTAAAGTACATAGTATAGAGCCTGGCACAAAGTAGGTACTGAAGAAATGCTTTTTCCCTTCCCCCTTTAGTTCTCTTTAATGTTCTTTTCACTGACTTCTGGCCTTGCTAAAATATAGTCAACAAGAGCTTGTTGTGGCTGTTGTACTTCTGTTGGCAAACTTCAAGATGGTGCCAGTCATGTCATGCAATTGAAATTCATATTCAGTTTAAAGTCCTCTACAGCCTCCAGTTCTTTTTATTTTTTCATGAACTTCTATCTAGCCTTTTCCAGCCTGTAACTGGGCAGTTAAAAACACACACATAAAAATACGAGATCTTACATTTATCTCTTCGGGTTCCTGTCATCAGTAGTTTGTCAAAAATATTTTGTAATTGAATCATATTCTGTGATAAAAACAATGCTAGTTATCTTCCCAGCTTTGTTTCATCCACATATTTGATATGTACTCTATTGATAATTTTTAAAATTTCAATTCATTTATTTGTTTGATACATTAAAATATCCAGGTATTTTAATATATTTTAATATTTTCTCCCTCTTTCCCTTCCTCTCTACCCTTTAGAGAAGGCATCATTTGACATAGATATATTTATATATAAAATTATGATATCTAGCTTATTTCTATTTATCAGTTCTTTCTCTGGAGGCGGACACATGCAAGTCATTCTTCAAACAATATTTCTGTTGCCGTATACAATGTTCTCTTGGTTCTGTACTTTTCACTCTTCGTAATTTCATACAGGTCTTTCTATGTTTTTAAAAAAAGTTAACCCACACATCATTTCTTAATTTTGTCCATTTATGTGTAAAATACACATGCTTATGTATAAGTATATATATGGATATATCCATAAATACATATGATTTTAAAATGATCTCTTTTGAGTTTTTATTATTCTATTCTGTCAAGAACATTTCTAATCCTTATTCTATGATCCTATATCTTTGTTATCTTCTTAGCTTTGGGACATCCACCTATTTGATATGAATTTCAGCTATTCTTTCATCTATTAAACAAACAAACAAATAAGCATTGAATAAAGCAAGTACGAGGCAGAGGGGAAAGTCCCTTGGCACTCTAGGAGAGAGTCCAATTTGTTTAAAATAAATAGATATTATCATTCATGCCATAGATTTTCATTTTGCCTCCTGGTGTATACATCAAGTGTTTTTTTTCTGAAACACAAGTATTTAATCCAGTAGCAATGAATATTCAAGTACATTAGATGAATAATATATATATGTACAAATATATCTATACACATACACCTACCTGTATGTATGTGTATAGATATGTCTAAAAAAATTTCCTAATAGACTAACCTAACAATTCTATTAAAACAGCAACAAAATGAGGTTAATACAGTATGACTAGATTTTGGTGATTCTATGTTGCTTTATAGTAATATTGATGCTCCTTCAAAGTTCTCAAAAACCGTGCCTTTTCTCTCTCTCTGTGTGTGTGTGTGTGTGTGTGTGTGTGTGTGTGTGTGTGTGTGTATGTGTGTGTGTGTGTATTTTTTTTTTTTTTTAGAAATTGGAGTAATGCTCACTGGCCCCCAATTTAAAGTCTACTTTATTTTTGCCTTTTTGAAAACAGGCATAGGAGCAGCTATGTGGCTTAATGAAAAGAGAGCTAGGCCTGGAGATGGGAGGTCCTGGGTTCAAATTTGACCTAAGACACTTCCTAGCTATGTGGTCCTGGGCAAGTCACTTAAACCTAATTGCCTAGCCCTTAGTGCTCTTCTGCCTTGAAACCAATACTTGCTATTGATTCCAAGACAGAAAGTAAGTAGGTTTTTTTTTCGTGAAAAGAAAAGAAAACAGGGATTACATTTGCTAATCTATAGCTTTATAAAATCTTCTTCTATTCTTGAAAATTTTTCAGAAATCACCAGCAGTGGTTGGGAAATCAGGTTTAAAATTCTTTCATTTCTCTGAGATTCAGGTTTTCTGGCTTTAGTAACTTTAATTCATAATGGGCAGCTAAATGCTCTTGTGAGCCTATTTAACTTGATTCTCAATTCTCCATTAAACATTTTTCTTCTGTATTTCTCAATATGAAGATTATTCTTGTTAGAGAAAACAGAAGCAAAACAGGAGTTAAATAGTTTTATCTTCTCTTCATCCACAATCATTATTCTATTCTCTTGCAGTAGCTGCAATCTGCCCTTAAAAAAAATCTTCCCATCTTTTGTCATCTTTGCCAGTTTTATGGGTGTGAGGGTTCATCCTCAGAGTTGTTTTGATTCATATTTCTTTCATTATTAGTGATTTGGAACAGTTTCTCTTATGGTCATAGATAGTTTGCAATTCTTTTTTAAAAAACTACTCATATCCTTTGGCCACTTTTGGAAATGGCTTTTGGTCTTATATATTTGCATTAATTCTCTATACACACACACACACATATACATATACATATACATATACATATACATATACATATACATATATATATGATGGGTGTGAAGCAAAAGTGAAGAAGATATTCTTAGACTATGTAATATATGTATATATGATATTGTATAAATAGATTTTGCTCCCCAGAACTCTAAATCCCAGCATCTCACTTTTCTTCTCACTTTATGTCCTTATATTTTGGAGATAAAGTTTGTGTGTGACTCCGCCTCTCGCTCGTTTTCCTCATGAATGAGGCTGGGAAAACTTCTTTACTCAGACTTTTACTTTTGTTCTCTTCATTTCTTTTACTTCAAGTGATTATTAATAAATCTTATAAAATATAACACTTGGAGTTATTGGATATTAATTTTAATCTTATAATATAAACATATTATATTATGTATTATATAATTATGTTATTTAATGTAAGAATCTCTCCATTTTTATTTCAAATCTATTCCTATTACTAAGTCATAACAATTCTTTCTATATCACATTTTTCAAATAGTCATTCATCTTTTCTTCAAAAGAAATTTATCGCTCATTTCTACTTCTTCCCCCTTTGTTGATTGGCTTTAACTCTTTGACCAGCACTCTAATCATTCAAAATCTATTATCATTCTTTTATTCTTTCTTTACTCTTCCCCTATCCAATACTTTTGAAAATCTCTTTAAAACTGTTTTTGGTTGTGTGTGTGTGTGTGTGTGTGTGTGTGTGTGTGTGTGTGTGTGTGTGTATATATACATATATACACATATATATGTTGATTTTTCCTATTTGTGATTACATGTTATATGCATTCACTGTTCAGCCGTCAGATTTTTCAGCTTCTTGAGTGCCAGTACTGTCTCCCATCTTTCTTTTCATATCATCCTCCACCCCAAGTATTGAGATCTCAGTCTATGCATATGCATCATCTAATGAGGAAAAGATATAAGATATATTTAGACAATTTTTTTAATGTAGACTACCACTTTAGAAAATTCTGGACATATATATATACATATACATATATACATTTATACATAAATACTTCTGGGTTGGCATTATAAGAGTTAGCAACTTAAAGTGATTATATGTGCAAATCTTTGCAAGGTTTAATTTCATTTGGTAGAGACTCAAACATGGAGCGATCATTCATATATAGAGACTGAAGTAATAAAAACGAGAGGACAGGGACAAAAAATGTCAGTGTAGTTTAGACCACATCTACATTAAGTGGATATAGCCATACTTGGACAATCTTCTTTCCCATTTGTGGTGCCCATTGATATCACCTCAGTTGAATGAAATCATTGTTGAAATTGCTTTTCCATCAAAATATCTTTAAGAACAGACTTAATTTTGCTCTTTGTTTTTAATTTTGACCTGGGATTTTATTGGTGTAGGGAACTTTCCGAGTAAAATCTTCCACCTATGGAAATCAGAAAGTTTTCTTCTCTAATTTAGTCTTTGAGAGTAGCCTAGAGATCCTAAAAGGTTAAATTATTTACTTATAGTCAAACAGCCAGAATGTTTCAGGGACAAGAATTGACAACATCTTTTCATGACTCCAAGGCTAGTATCTCTATCCACTATTCCAGTCTGTCTTTTTGCAATTATTATATTACTTATGTTATAAATATTTCAAACAACCAGATTAGTAAATATAAAACATGTAAGAATATGTTAGTAACCATAGTTTGGGATGCAACCCTGCATTATATTCTTATAGTCCAAAAGAAATCAGGGTAAAAACTAAAGAAGTTAGATAGGAGGACTGAAGAAAATTCAGCTCCCAAAACAAACAATATATTCTTTTCTCTCTAACAATATTAAGATGACATATTTGTAACATAGCTATTCAGCAAATGAGAACTAAGAAGGCTAACACTTCAAAATCTAGACTCTTTTTGTCCAGATCCTTAAGATGGTTTAACTGGGACTTACTATATTAGTTATTTGTGGGAATATATTAAAAATATAAGGGAAAAATTTAAAATACACTTAATTAAATATTATGTCTCAGTTATTCATACACAATTAATTTAATTTCAGGTATATTTCTGAAATCTTTTCCTTCAGGGTATGAGTAAGTATCCTGAGTCCCCAGGGAGGAAAAGCTTTAAAAATCCTGCACAAGCCTTTAATAAGCACTAAAATCAGTTCGCAAGATACAGATGCCCAATAAAAGTGTAGGGGACTGGAAAGGATTTAGTTAAGAAGAAACCATCTCTTAAAGACATTTAAGTTCATTGGTTGATGGAGCATTCAAAACTGGAGCCATCCTTGCATCAGTTGATATATTTTTTTTCCTCTAAAAACATTTTAAGAGATTTAAAGACTCAAGTTTTTTAAAAAAACCAAAATGATTATTTAGATTGATTAATAATCTTTCTTGATTTATAAAATAGTTACAGAGAAGCTGCAAGAATCTTAGACTTGGTATATCTAACATTCAGGAATTTAAGGAAAAGAAAGAAGCCTTTACTTGTAAAACTGAATTGATGCTGGCAAATGTGGATAACACTGGTGCAAATTTTTTGGCCAAATCAGGATTGATTCTTGCAAACCATCTCCTTAAAACATCATGTCATGTGATCTTTCTATTACATTACACCACCTCTTACTGTAGACATTCTTTAGGCTAGTTTCGATTTAATAAGGTGCCACACTTAGTGATGTTAAATTTCCTAAAAGATGTGAGAAAGTTCAACTCAAAATCCCCATTGCAATCCATTACTCCTAGTTTTAAGGAGAAAAAAAGATTTTCTTTCTCTATGCTTTATATTTACCTAGACAGACTAGCTCAAGGTAATAGGTATTACGAGACTTTTAATACTTTCTAGTAACCAAATTAGAGCAATGTTTGCCCATCTAGGGAGTTGTCACTCATTCTTCCTCTCTGTTATTTGGGATGGAGATAGAGAATGCTGAACCTCTGCCTCATGGGCTTTCAAAAAGATACATTGGTCTGTATGTCTTTCTCTCTTTCACAATAGTGAAGTAGGAGTAATATACTATTCTACCATATTTTTTGAAAGAATTCATGGTAATGATATGTTAGAAGTATGATTTGTTTTTTTGAATTATAATGCTAAAAATTTGCATGGCACTACAGGCCCATGTACAATTTGAGGGATTTTCAAACTTCACAGGATCTAGGATTGATAGTGATTTTGGATTATTTTTGAGGAATTTGATGCCAAAGGAATAAAAGCCATTTGCCTAAGCCAGTATGGAGCAATACTAGAATTTAAATCCTTTTACCCAGCTCTACTGCATTTCTAAGTTCTCCTGACATAAATGCTTCCCTTTTGCCTTCCTTCAAGATCTGCGGTCCTTTCCTCTTCCAAGCATGTCAACATTGTCTCCCAACTAGCAAACACTTCACAATATTATAGAATATAATATATATGATGGAGTTGAAATAAAAACATAAGAATGATGATCTATTAGTACTGAAGAGCTTTATCTCTTCCATAATTACAGTTCTGAAAATAAATTATTCTCACTTCTTTTCTACTTATTTTTAACAGATAGTTTTAGGAATTTGCTCTCAACTATTCTTTTCCTGTCTACCATTCTTTCTGCCCTTCTTTGTGGTTCCTAATAGAGGCCACTGGGATGTATTCTCTAATTGTTATAATCAGTTCCTGGCATCCAGGGATTTTCTTCTATCAACTAGTATAGGAATCTTCTGGCCAGACAATGGGGAGGGGACTGGAGGGAATCCTTCTTTGGTAAGGCAAAGAACATTGTCTTTGGATATGACCTTCATACTTAAGGGTGGTGGGGGTTGGAGTGGATCAAAAAGTCCTAGAGTTTTCCTTGTGCATCAGAAGACAGATTTCCCTGGCAGTGCATCATCCTGTGCTGGGCACTGTGCTAAGGAGCTAGGAATTCAAATACATAAGCAAGACAGTCTCTTTCCTAAAAAGGTTATACCCTTAAGGGGCACTAATAACTGGGAGACTCAGGCATGGCCTCCTGACTGAGGTGCCTCTTGAGATGAGACTTGAAATAAGCCAAAAGTTCTAAAGGCTTAAGGGCTGGAGTCAAACTGTCACCTGGGGAGCAGCAAAGAAGCCAATTGGCTAAAATCTAGAATAACATATAATCAGCCTGGAAAGCTGAAGTCAGACTATGAAAGGTTTTAAATGCCAAACATTGGATTTTTCATTTTATCTTAAAGGCAACGGGGAGCCATCCAGAGATTTTGAGCCTGGGAATGATGTGGTCAGAAATGGATGTTTTTGGAATCTAATCAGTTTGACAACCTTGTGGAAGATGAATTGGAAAGGGGAATGATTATATGTCTGTAGACTAATTTTGAAGTTAGTTGTAGTAATTCAGGTTAGATGTGAAGAGGAATTAGAAGAAGATGGTTGCAGCATCAGTACAGAGAAGGATATGGAAGGAAGATATGGAGAGGAGGTAAAATCTATAAGATTTGGCAGCTTTTTATATAGAAGTGATAGCACAGAGATGATGATTCTACTTGGGTGTCTGTAAAGAATGATGATACATGCACCAGGGGGAGTAGGTTAAGCTAGATTATGAGATCTATTTTAACATTCCTCTAAGGATGCAGTAGGAGACCTATCATTTAATCATTCTTGACATTATTCTCTTTTCTGTTCTTGATCCTATAAGCTAGTGCCCATGCTGCCCCAGAGATGGCCCCCTAGCTTCAGGAGATTCCTTACCAGATTCTGAAAGAGATCCATGGTTGGTCCACAGTGAATATAAATAATGTACCTTCTTTCTCTGACACCTGGGAAGAATTTCTTGGTCTCAAAAGAGTATTCCTCATCAAAAGTTGACCCAGAACCCTTTAATTAACTATTTTCAGCACTTTGATGAGGTTGTTAAAATCAGAGGAGGCTTTCAACAATCTCTGTTAGTTAACAGGAGGGGCTAGGCTTCTAGCAATCATGAGACACATATATTTCCAGATGGACACCATTTTCCCAAATTACTTAAAGGAAGAGGGTAAAAGTAAAAAGGTTCCATCATTCCTTCATATTATGCTCTTGTGGGGAGGGAGCATAGAGGGGTCTGGATGTGTTGAGATCAGATTTAGATAAGAAGAGAGTATAGGTGTTTCCTGATGTCCAGAAGGATGTTTTTGTTGTTGTTATAGTAATGAAAAGAAAATCTAAACATTTTCTCAGGCTTTGGTATTCTGTGCCAGCTGGTAAGAGGTTAAATAGTCTTAACACCTCATCCTAGGCAGTTTCAGTATAATCCTATTATATTTAAATGATTATCAGTTCTCTTTGAAATTCTTATTATCTAGGGGCCTGCAGTTAGCTATTCAGCCTTCCAGGATGAGACTAAAGGAAGAACTGTCTGGGTTTCTGTTGTCAGAACATTATCAAGGCCTAATTCCATCATTCCTCCCTTCCATTTTGAGTAGTAAAAAAGGGGGGAAGTTATTCAAGTAAGTATTATAATCTTCCTACTTCCTCATGCTAAAAGACTTTCTCAAGCTGCTTTTTTGAATCTGACGCTCAGTGAAATGTTTGATTGACTGCCTGGTGCAGCTCACAAGTATCTGAATTACTAATGAATTTAATCTGCCATATAGTATAGGTTAACAGAAGACAAGGTGATCAGGTATTAATTTTTACTTTAAAAAAATCTTCTTAATGAATTACAGCTCAGGGCTACTTATCATAGACTCTCAGGGATTGAAGGGAATTTAAAGATCATTTAGCCCAAATCTTCTCATTTAAAAGTTAAGAAAACTGAGGCTCAGAGGTGAGAAGTAACTAACCCAAGGTCACATTAAAGAATAGAGCAGGGACTCAAATCTAAGTTCTCTGTACTCTTTCCACTACATCATGCTATGCTCTCTTTCATCTCTTATTATCTAGTCCAGTGCAGAGGTGGAGAGAGAGAATGGGCAGGAAGGGGGAACCCTTGGTCCAAGTTATTTGGTCTCAGCGACAGTAGTCATCTACAGCATTGACCCTCCTTAAAAAAAAGCAAACTATAAAAACAGTGATGAGAAGCTTCCCTTTATCAGGGCCTTGATATGACATGACAATAGAATAGACTGAAAGATGTTTAGCCTGGAGAAGAATTTGGATAGCACATGAGAGCTCTCCTAAAGAATTTCAAGGGTGAATAAGGTAAATGAGAATTTGACTTAATGTTCTTGGTTTCGGAATGAAGAACCAGAAGCATTGATCAAAAGCTTTAAAGAGGAAAATTTAAGCCCTATAAAAGGGTAGTAACTCCATCAGGAGGCTACTTCCTAACCCAGGATTACATTGGCAGACAGGGTCCTCAGAAAGCAGTTAGCCAAGTACTTACCTACCTCAGAGTTCTGGAGGTAATCCTGAAGGGTTAGGAATGTTTCTAGTATGTTGCTCATGAACCCCATCCAGTGTGTTCCTTACTTATTACCAGCCATCCAGACTCAATTAGTTTTACAAAGGAATATTTATTTGTTGGCTAAAAATTACTATTTCAAAAAGCCTAGGATATATTCTCCTAGCACGTATGGTACATATATCATCCAGAGGAAAGTGGGCTCAAATTTACAAAGCCGGTGTACCAAGGGAATAACTCACTTGGCCTCATTTTTGGAAATCATTTTCATCTGTGGAGGCTTCATGAAATTTGCCTGAGGTATGTGTAGCTCTCCGCTGGGCTTCAAGGACTGGTGTCCTCATAGAGTCTTAAAGCTTAGCCCTTCCTTGTCATATTCTGTTTGCATGCAGTTCTCAACTAAGAGACTCTCATAGACAGCCATAGATATTCCAGGAACCTTGCTATCAAAGGTTATGGGGAGTCCAAATCTTCTAATCTTTTGAAATTCACTAGGTTTTCTCCTGATCAAGGAATTTGAAGTTAGGAAACAGAAACTCCTTGAGCATCTCAAATGATTTCCTTCTTAGAAACTTGCCTGGAGCTGCTCTACCACTAGGTTATCTTGCTATTTGGTTCTTGGATTCCCAACTGGCTTGCTGTTTTATCCAAAGTCTTATAAATAGTGACTGATGCTTTTCAACTAACTACAAGACATTTCCTGTTTGACTTCATCTGCTTTTTCATTCGATGACCCAAGTGCTTTTTTTCCCTCCCAAATTGATTAAAGACTTGTTTGTGCCTTTATTGATTGGTTGGTTAAATGGATGTGTCTAGGAATTGTTCACATCTAGTTTATACCTTTGATTGGCTGATTCTATAACTAGATCAAATAGGTATTTTCACCTGACCAAGATATTAGGTCTTAGAGCATCTTGTTAGTCATATTATTGGAATTGAGGGGTATGAGATACATCTCTTACATAAGGGAAAACTTCTCAATGATTAGCACTACCCAAAAGTGGAATGAGCTGCCTTAGAAGGTAGAAGTTTCCTCTTCCCTGAAAATCTTGAAGGAAAGGCTAGATGGCCATTTGTTGGCTGTGTTGTAGTGAGGAATTTTCCTTGGTCTAAGTCAAGTCAACAAGCATTTATTAAATCTCTACTGTGTGCCAGATGTTGTACTAAGCAAGCTAATTGTCCTCTGACATCTGTCCCAAATTGGAAATTCTGTGGTTCTAGGATCATTTCATTCAAGTAGTTGCTGTAACAAACCTGAATATTATGCTTCACAATGACAAAGAAATAGTCATTCTAATCAGTTCTGCCTTGAAGCCACCTTGCTCACCTTGCTCATAGATCTTCTTCAGAATTTGGCAGCATTTGCAAAATTCCCAAGGAAAAGGCAGCTCGAGGTAGTTCTGAGAGAACCTTTCACAGGATGTTGGATGTTCTCACCTGAATCCCATCTCTACTACTGACTTCCAGGGTGAGCTTGGACAATTCACTTTCCTCTCTAGGCCTCAGTCTCGCCACTAATAAAATCCATTAAATATTCGATGTTTGTACCTTGATTCAGAGCTGAGACAGGTTTGAATCCCACCTTTGTTTCTGTTGCTTGACAAAGTCTCTGATGCTATTCTTGTGGTAAAGATGGAGAAATGGAATTATCTAGATGATAGTACAGTTAGGTGGATGGGGAATTATTTAAATGAAGTGACCCAAAGTATAATCATTAATGGTGAAGGAGTTCCCCAGAGACTTATCCTTGGAAACATGGTATTTAACATTTTTGCCTATCATTTGGATAAAGACATTGATATGTGTTTGTCAAATGGGCAAATGACCCAAACTTGGAAGAACAGGCATTGAAGGACATGAAGTAATATTAAATAGATTAACTTCACAATTACAAGATGTGGGAGGTGTGACTAGACAGTACTTCATAAATCTACAAGCATTTATTAAGTACCTACTTATGTGCCTGGCTAGCTGATTTGTTCGTTGATTATTCATCTTCATACTGGAAGAAGACCATAATGACACCACTATGTTGGGGTCAATGTGCAGTGTGCCTGAGTATGGATGTTCAGACCAATAAGAGTTAGGAAGTCTTTGATTGAGCACAAAGAGTTCATATGATTATTTACTGATGGAGATATCTCTAGATCTGAGTATCTTACATTTCTTTTGAGCTACTGCAAATACCGCTTTGCTTATAGAGCCTAGCACCTTCTTCGATGTAGGTTTATTATGCAGGATGGTCCTATGCCAGTCTCTCTCATGTCTCATCATTAATATGAAAGTTCTTTAGAAGTACCTTGAGTGTCCTTCTGACAATGCTAATTACTGAAGATAAAAATTTTAAGAAATATGTATATATTACATTATATATATGTATACACATATATATTTCATTCATGTGTGAAAATGTGGAGATTTTAGTAGTCTCAGTTATTTTTGAGTTAAATATGTAATGTCATAAGTAGAAAAGCAAATTAAATTTTAAGTTATAGTAAGAGAAGCAGCATGCCTACTATATGATAATGTGATCTTTATAATGATCTTCATCTTGTTTAGTTGTATCTACTTTATTTGGTTCAGTTCTGGATCTGCCTTTTAAAAAGACAATGATAACCTAGAACTTGTAGAGTACAATGGAACAGTTCTAGAAAATGCTAACCTAATGTGTTTTGTCATATGCCATTCATAAGAAGAAACTTTACTTTGGGAGAAAGGAGCAATATTTGAAGACTATGTAGACCTACTTGTAGGCTTCTGTCTAGCTAGAAAGAGGGAATTTAGTCCTGACCTTAGAGCAGGAGATGGGGTCAGGGTTCCAGGGTTCTAAGTTGTTTCTCCTACTCTAAAAATATCACCCCACAAGGGGTTGAAATTTTGCCAATGAAGGTTCATTTCTTCAGGTTAAAGAATTAGGGTTAATTGGTTTCAGCTACTAAAATGCAAATGTCTTTTAAAGGGATACGATATTGTTGTCACATTATTGAGGATTCATTATCTGATTTTTTTCAAAAAATAAGAATATGGTGCAGGATAAGGGATAAGTCTGGTTCTTAAGGTACTTACTTCATGGAATAGGCAGACTAAGTTATAGAAGACCAGGATACAGAGTGAGGACAGGGCACCTGGAGGAAGGAACACTGTGGAAAAGAAAGGTATAGAAAAAGGAGAGAGGAAGGCGACAGAGATACACTTCACCTCCCTCAAAACTTTCCGGAGGCAATGATCAGAGGCAGCATCAGCTACAATAAACAGTCCTTTGTATCTATTTTCTGACTATATGGGTTCCAGTAGAAGAGTGGGTTATACAGTGGATATTCTTTCATTCATTAGGTTTTAAAAATTTGTTCAATATGGTCTTAAGTACCTACCATGGTAAAAGTGCATCCATCCCTTTGAGAAGAATATCCTTGAATTCATCATAAAGGTAAATTGACCAACACCAAACTAGGCTTTTCTCCGACTGTATATTTTGAGATTGTGTATTTTGCATAGCTAATAGATTGACCCAACGTAGATGTGTAGTGGGAGAGAAGCACACCCCATTTAGATATGTACTACACATCCTATCATGTGTTTATATTGATAACCTCTGGAGGAAGAATGCTATGTATAATGGAGAAAACAAAGGATTTGGAAATCCAAAGACCTAGGTTAAAAATCTCAACTATGGAACAGACTACCTGTGTTGCCTTAGACAAGGACAAGTAATTTTCCCTATTGTTGCCTCAGTTTCTTAAGTATAGTGAATAGAGTGTTGCAGGAAAACCTAGGTTCAAAAACTGCCTCAGAAATTTCATCACTATGTGACCTTGGGGAGGTCAATTAACATCTTGAGGCTTTATTTTCTGCAAAATGAAGGGGTTGGAAGAAAGAACCTCAAAAGTTCCTTCTAGCTTGAAAACTCACAAAATCAGTTCTGATACTTGTAGAGACTCTCTGAGCTTCTCATAGGAAAATATTTTCTAAATCTAAACTATTATAAATGTTTTACATTTACAGTTATATTCCCAAATTTAAATGAAAGAGTTAAACTAAGTATGAGTATTAGTGTAATTTATTTGACTGATCTTTTTCTCATTCATATTAGCATTAAATGGACAGATCATTTTTTTACTTAATTTCCCCCCTTTTTAATTTAGGAGAGTGTTGGGAACCAGGACTTGGCCTAGTATGTGAAGCAGGCAGTTTGTCTTTGGTGTCTACCATGCTATGTGACATCCTCTAGCTATAGTCCCCCTTAAGTGATTCATACGGTAGGACTATCATCTTATCAGAATATCCTTTCAGAAAAAGACCTGATATTAAAATAAATCTTGGCACGAATTCATGTCAGAGTGTTGCTTTCTCAGAGGTGATTGTACAATGAACTTTGTCTCTAATAGCATGCTAAATTTTTAAAAAATTTAATCTTTTCTAGAAAAGAAAACACGCCTGTATTTAATTTTGTTTTGTGGATGAGAGATCCCTTCCTTGGGGTCCTTAAAAATCCCATTAGAGTGAAATTCAGCTATCTAGAGAACATGCTTTTGGGGACACTCCCTGGAACCCAGAAACAGTCTAATAAATGAATAAAATTTCTAGCAATAAAACTCATAGACTCCAGCAAAATGGACTATAGCAAAGAAGACCAACCAATGTCCTATGATTATTTGATTCACTGAAGAAAGAAAGTAAAGGGAGTGTTTTCATCAACCAGGTTGTTGTTTCCATAAAAGTTAAAGAATATGGGAGAAGCAGTACCAGAAAGAAGTGAAGAAAAGAAACAAGCACTCATTAAGTATTCACTATGTGCCAGGCACTGTGCTAAGCACTGGAAAAATAATATAGGCAACAAGAAAGGCAGTCTGCTTTCAAGAAGCTTACATTCTAATGAGGGAAGACACCTACAAAGGAAAACAGAAGAAAATCAGTGAAAGGAACTGTAAAAATTTCCTGGAGGCAATGATTAGAGGCAGCATCAGTTACAATAAATAGCAAGTAACCTGATACCTGAGAACAGTTAGTAATAGAGAAATGAGAAAGGTAGCATGGTCCAACAGAAAGAGTAAAAGCTTTGCAGTCAAAAGACCTGGGTTCAAATCCTATGATCTTAAGCAAGTCATGTTGCTTTTTTGTACCTGTTTCTTTATCTGTAAAAGAGATGGTTGTTGTGGACATAACCTCTAAGATCCCTTACAGCTCTAAATAGATGATCCTTTGTAGTTGAATATACAATAGTTTTGGCATAGGAATGATCCAAAAGCTACTTATAGCTCAATAATCCCTAAAGATACTAACCTAAGACAATTTTGGAGAGTCAGGAAACATGGTCACTTCAACAGCATGTAAAGGCTTAATATATTTCTACTCTTTGTGTATCTGGGTGTGTATGTTGGGGGTGGAGTAGGTTGTGGGGGAGCAAGGCAGAAAGGTTGCAAATAGCCATCTCTAACTCAGTACTGTGCCTCTGAAGTCATAGGACTATCTCCACTGTGAAAATTGCCATTTGAACCTCAGTGAGTGAAAAGCTAAAGTGTTCTATGGTAGAATGTGATCACATGTGTGGTGGTACCTGTATAAGCTACTTGGCAGGGCTAGATGAATTGTAGCACTCTATAAATGTAAGCTACTATTATCTGTCCCATGGTGCAGAGTCTAACCTCCCTCTAGGGAAGGATGAAGGGCCAAAGTAGAAAATGGTTAGGCCAACATTAAAAGAAATAAAAATAGATGTACCCCTGACATGAAAGTGTGACTGGGCATAAGAAAATGCTGATTGATTAGTACAATATTGGCTCAACTACCCTGCATGATGTCAGGGCTCAGAAAGGACAGCTATTGACATTATTTGCAGAATCTGCATCAACTAAAACTGAAGAGTGGTGACAGATGATAACCCTACCTAATATGATCATATCTATATGGGTAGGTTTCAGTAAAGAAATCTGTGGGCACCTCCTATGTCTGACCCAGTTCCCATGGAAAAGACTAAAAGGTGCTATTTTCTTTTCTTTTTCCTTCTCTTCCTTCCTTCCTTCCTTCCTTCCTTTCTTTCTTTCTTTCTCTCATTTCAAATAAAAAAAGATTTATTAGCATTTACAATGTGCCCAACACTGTATTGTGTGCTAGGGATACAAATAAAAATATGAGACAAGAAGCTTATGTTCTAAAAGACAAGAAACATAGAAATATGGTGAAAGGGAAGGGAATTGTGGTCTAGGACAAAGATGACAAATGAAAAAATAGAGGAGTTCGTTCACATGATCTTTCCAGAGAAAGCAACAATGTTCACTTGGTTACAATCCTCAGAGCAAAAGGTGGGAAGGTAGGAGTGATGGTGGAAAACAGCTGGATAAAGAAGCTGCATGATTACATGGAACATGGAGCTGAGTTGCTTTCTTATTGTTAGAGGCCCATTTTGGTGGGGACTGCAGAAGCAAGATGCAGGATAGAAAATGACTGGGGGAAAACCAGAGAGCATGGTCTTAAAGTGACTTACCTCTTGATAGGCATGGGCTCTAAGACAAAGGGTGATAAGACAGCAAACCATGATGCTGCAGAATAATTGTATGACTTTTTCCATATATTTCATTTCTTTGAATAAATTTTTAAATTTAATGAAATATTCTTTTTTGGTGAAGCTTATCAGCTACTTCCCTAGCAGGTACTTGGGCTATGTCTTTGTTGGCTGTTGAAGTAGGAAAAAAACAACAACAAAAAAACTAACTCTGGGATTAGAAAATCTTGGTTCAAATCTTACCTTCCCTGACATTCATTACCTGTGTAACTTTGGGGAAGTCACTTTTTCTCAGCAGACCTTAATTTCTTCATCTATAAAATGAGGTGGTCAGACTAGATAGATGGTCTCTGATGTACATTCCAACTTTAGATATGTAATCCAATGGTTTAAGTAAAACAGATGGACTGTTTTTATAAATACTAATGTAGGCTGCCATAAAGCAAAATTCTTGATGATTCGAAAGTTCCTTGACCCTCTAGCTTTCAAAATGTCACACGTAATAAATTGTATGAAAGATGGATAGAAAAGGATTTCCCCCCCCCCCCGACTGATCCTGTCTTTTTTTTTTGTCCTCCCCCAACCCAAGTGAAGTAGCATTATAGGTATACCTGAGAGTAATAATGTTTTTAGGAAATTGGGTTACTGTCTGAAAATATTTTTACCATCTTCTTACTGCCAAGGTATTATCAATCAAATGGACTTGTGTGTTATTCAGAATGTAAAATGTTTCACCAAAGAGAATTTGTGAAAAAACTGACCAGTCTTTTTATGACATGTAAAATGTAATTTTTATTATTGCTTGTGCCTGGAATTTTTAGTTCAAAGTTCAAAGCTAAGCCTTAAGGAGAATATGGAGAAATCTCTGGCTTGGCATTTATTCCAAATGGAAGTAGATGATGATGATGATGATGATGATGATGATGAATTTATAGGTTTTGGAACACAACTCTTCCAAAGTACCTGGCATAAATGCTTGAAATGATGAGGGCTGTACCTCCCTTACACAATCTAGACAAATTTTGTATGAGATAGAAGAGTGAGTTCAAGGTTAAATGCTCCTAGACCTTTGCAAGTGATGCAGAACGCCCAGTATTTTGAACGGTGGGAACACATCAAGGAGGAAGAAGGTAGGATGGTTGAGAGGAAATTTTTACTTGTGATGAAGCTGTTTCAGCTTTTTTATTCTATAATTAATTTTGAAGAAGTACTTTCATATTATAGAACCTAAGAGATCTTCATATACTTTGCTTCACTTTTGTGAGAAAGTTATTTGATCAAAAATAAAAGGAATATCAGGGATTTTCTTAGAAAGTAAGTTTCAGGGCTATTGCTGAGGTTAATCTTGATTTGATCCTATATCCTATATCCTTGGCATCTGCATTTATACTTCATCACATTAGCACATGTCATAATACAGGCATCACAGAAATGCAGAATCACAGATATTTTGGGCTGGAAGGGATCTTATTTTAAAACCTTCATTTTACAGATGAGAAAACTGAGTCCTCATGAGGCTAAGGGACCTGTCTCAGCTCACACAACTAGTTTGTGGTAGCTCTGAGAAAGAAATCATATTCTTGCCTCTAAGTCTAGTATAGTTCCTACTTTGTACTGTGACCCGAAGTCATTAAGACAAAGTTAAATAATGTTTGGTTGTTTGAGAAGTTAAAGAAAAGTAACATATGTTTTTAAAATATTTTTTTCTCAAAACTAAACTAAACTTTTCTAAAATTTAGACTGGTCATTCTCTAGAGTAAATGGCTATCTGGAGCCCTGTTTCTGAGAGTTGTGGTTATAGTTTGTGCCTAGACATGTTTCTTGGCTTGTTGGTGTTTGTGTGTTTCATCTATATGAAGAGTGACTTTGATTAATTGTTCAAATTTCTATGTTCAGAATGGAGAAATTTTTCTTTCTCCATCTTTGGATTTCCTCCTTTCAATAGTGAATATCTGGGTGTGACTACATTTTGTACTTTGGTAGATTCAAGGAAGGCAATCTCTATGAGACTTTATTCCAGAATCCTCTCTCTGTCTCTGTTTCTCTTTAGAATTCAGTTCGTCATAATGTATTGAAAAAATGTATTTTTATTCAGAGTTGGCAGGATGTCACAGCTACTCAGTACAAAACAGCTATTCTTTTGCTGAAGTCTCTGGTGAGCTTGTGAGGTATCAGGCAAAGAAACGTCTAGGTTATTACCTTTCTGAGCCAGTAAGTGAAAAATCTAGAGTTTCTAGCTGACCTTTGCAGTATCATCCCTGGTAATTTTTTGGAATCATGCATTGCCTCGTAGTTGCAGAAATTTGCTTTCCTTATACATGAAGATATCCCCAGGCAGCAGATATATAGTCTATTTTCTGATCTGCAATCTTATAGGTCTCAGGAGAGTCAACTTTCCACAGGCCCTCTAGGTTGCATGCTCATTTGTAGCCTACTGTAATGATTTTGTAATTTTTTATTTTCTTGTTATTCCAGAAAGGTAGGTTTGAGAGCCTATGCTTTTGGAGTTTTTACTTTCTAACAAAATATCAGTATTCTTTATCCTCATATGTTTTGCTATGAGAGAGAACAGGGCATCTTATGTCTTTTTTTTTTGTGGCATTTAAACACTTGTAGCTTCACCATCAACCAAAGCAAATAGGAGCAAATAAGAGTGTTTTGAATCTATTGAGTTATTCCAGACTTTTGTATGGTACTTTAAGGTTTACAATGCACTTTACATACATTATTCTTTTTGAACTGCACAACCCTATGAGACAGAGACTATAGATATTTATATTCCCATTTTATAGAGGAGGAAACTAAGGTCTGGGATGCCTATGATGAAGATGGAATCTAAAACCGCATTTCTCCTTACTTCATGTCCAAGGCTCTTTCTGCAATACCATGCCATCTTTCTGTCACAGCCCATTACTCTGCAAAAGGATTTGAATGAACCACCTGCAATGAATCCCTAAGGAAGTGCTTCTAACATAAATAAGATAAAAATAACTTATCAATCTGTGCTAGTCAACCCCCACAACTCCCCACTCACCCCTCCCACTTCCCCAGAATAGATGTGAATCTCCTTGAGCCATGTGGGTATGGTAGGCTGCTGATTTTGTCTACAAAATAGTATTTACCAAAATAAAGAGCTAATAGGATCCATTTAGTGAGCTAACTGGTCAGTTCACTTTTAAAAAAATCAAATTATTTCAGTGAATGAATTATTTTTTTTTCTGCTGAACTGACCAATCAATTCAGTCAAAACAATCACTTGGATATATTAAAGATTCTCTGTCATGATGGTCAATTATATAATTTAAAGCAACTGACATTTATTAAGCACCTGCCACATATAAGGTTCTGTGCTGGATATTGGGTATACAAAGGCAGACAAGAGACAGTTCCTGCTCTCAGGGAGTTTTTTACATTTTTCTCCCCTAAACTAAGCTACTAGAATGTACATCTATTACTTTGGGATGTGCTTTAGTTACTATATACATTCAGTACTGATATGCTACAGACTTTTGAGGTTTGTGATTAAACAAAGCAATAGCTTACCAATTTATATCTCTGTACTTGTATGAAGGCACATAAGCTAAAGTAAATGTGAAGAGTTTATAGTCAAATATATAGGAGCACCATGGTTCTTACAAATTCAAAATCTGGATTTTTTTTGAGTAAGACAATGAATTTAGGGCTACTGAGAGTTTGGATGTATGCTAAAACTTATCGTCATGCTGGGTACCATTTCATAGAATATGTTAATGGATGGGCTTCTGTGCCCTGGCTCCTTCCAGTGGGTCATATGGGCTCAGGTCTTCAGCTCCATATTCATAATAGTCCAAAGAGCAGATCTAAGTGCCCAAGATGGTTTTGGGTATGAATCTTTCAGAAGATGCTTATATTACTAGCTTATTGTGGAAAAATTATTGAGAATCTTCAGTTATATCTATCTTCAAAGAAAATAGTTTTGGTGAGTTGAAAAAAATATGGGGAAACAAAATGATTTTAAAGAAAAAGTAAAGACTATAGAAGCTTTTGTTATGTTTCATTGGAGCTTTGAAAGAAATATGTCCTATAGCACAATTATGGGTTTTGTGTAAAGAAATAGAAAGTTAAAAAAAATAATTATGTCAGTCACTATTGAAATTCTTATAACAGAGATGCTCGCCAAAGGGGATAACAGAGACACTACTGTAGTTTCCATAAGAAATAACTTTTACCAGCAAGCAGGCATCTTCGGATGTAGAAGAATTATGGTGTGAATTATAGGAAGAGAGTTAGTTAGGCCTCACTTCTCTTTTCCCGCCTTGTATTTGTGGTTTGAGACAGATGCCAGTCATTATTGCAACATATTTTGTATTTTCCTGGCATACATACTGCTGTATTTCTTCCCCTGATCGTGTCATGCCCATAGGCTCAGAGAGAAATCTATATAAAGTAATTTACAATGGTAAAGAATGAGAAGACATAGTTTCAAAAAATTATATGCACACTGAACTACAATGACAATATTAAAAGTATTCTGTCCCATTTGTAAAATATCTTCTATGACTATGAAAGGGTGATATTTTTTCCAATTATATCTGCTTTAACCTGCAAATGGATTATGCTATAAGAAACCTTATAAAGCAGAGTAAAAAAAAAATAATTGAAAGCATAAGGACAGATAAGCTGAGGACATAAAGGGTTTGAACAGACTTCTTTCATCAGGGTTCATAGAACTGAAGAGAAGTTTTATTTTAAAATTCCTGGTCAGGTACAGATGAACATTTTTAACACTTAGCAACATGATGCTTCTTGATTGACAGGCAATACATAGTGCATAATTGCTAGTCCACTTCTCCAGGGCCTGTAAGATTACATTTTTTTAATTCCCCAATATTAATAACCAGATGTGATCTCCGGCCTGCCCAAGGTCAGGCTATGTGGCCAGGTCAGCCTGTTTGTCTGTGTGCATGGACTGTGAAGTCTATTCAGAATGACAGGTAGAGGAAGGGGGAGGGAGGAGAGGGGAGAGTGTTAACCTTAAGACCACCAAAAGGGAAGGACCTCTCCCTGCTGGGAACAAAGACCAGCAGGAGCTGCTGCTGCCTCTTTTAGTATTCCTAGGATGTTAACAAAAGATGATGCATAGTTGAAGGAATGCTGTTCACCAGCGATACATTATTTTAATCATGCCATTAAAACCATCACAATACATACGTGTGTTACTCCTTAAGCTTTTCCTCCAAACGTAATCAGGGTTTTGTGTTTGGATTGTTTTGGGTATGACTTTTACTTTCATTGGGTAATTGAGTCACAATTGGATCTGTTTGAGTTTGGGGATCTGGTTTCTCCTAAAATGCTTTCATTAAAAAAAAAAAAAAAGGTACAGAAATACCCCTAGTAGGATCAGCGTAGATCGTAGAAACTTGTTATCACAACTCTAAGTGCCTTAGAATTCATAGCTTTTTATTTCTGTAAAACATGCATAATAAAATAATTTATTTTACCCTAGCTTTTTTTTTTTTTTATTCTGGGTAAAAAATTCCAAAGAAGCTATTTGTTTCCTAATTGATTTTCTACGTCAGTTGTTCATTGAATAGATAAGTAGTGCCTGTGATATTTGATTACAGAGCAAGGCACCCATTTAACCTTCTGTTCTTTCCTGGCCAGGATTTCAAATACAATAGAATGCACCTCCCTTAGGCTCAGTAGGATTAGATTGCTAGCAGTAATCCCTGATGCTATGAAATAGACCTGATAGAACTTCAACTCACTTGTTTAGGATTATGCTCATGAATTTCAGCTCATCTAGCTGCATTAACCCTTTGGGGCTTGCATGGGGATGCACTATAAGCAAAAAAAACGACAAATGAGAACCCTGTTAATGAGTGCTAAAACAGCGAATGCTTCCTATTAACTAAAGTGCATTAGTCCTATTAAAATGGGAAAGAGTATGTGGTATGAACCGTGAAGGTTTTTACATTTCAGTGCTGGCACTCAGAAATTTTTAACAGTATAACATTAGCTTTGACAAGTTGGTCTCAACTTGTTTTGTCCAGCAAGCTACATCTTCGGAGATTTAGTGTTCCTAAAAAACGTACCAGTTTCAGTGATTGCTTTTCCATTCTGATTATACCTAAAATCAAGGGTCACAGTTGAATAACTTATGTGGAAAAAAGTTAAACTAAATGTTCTCTTAGGTTCTTTATTATTAATAACATTTTAAAATGTTATCTAGCATTTTATGGATCTGTGAATTAGCACTTAATATTCTGGGTCAAGGAAAACATGGGTAACTGAAGTCTATTAGGCAAATTCTCTTTTAGCTAGTAATTTCACTCTCTATATACCCCCACTGCCACCTCCTCTTTCATGTGAGTTGTTACCAATGGCGTAACTGACTGACTACCATTTTATTTGCTCTTCTCTCTGGTGGGAATGCATGAAAATGAACAATGAAATGGTCAATAGACAAGAAAACCAGTAGGAGAAGGATGACTAGCAAAGGGTATGGATAATCCACCAGCTGGAAGATCATACGAGGATAATTGGGTTGACAGAATAAAAGAGATGTATACCTTTTCTTTACAGAGTAGTGGCACTGCTTCATGTTGGTTTTTATTATTGCAGACACCATAACCTAGACTTGACACTTATAGGTAATCAAAAGTAGTGTATCCTCCATCCTAACCCCCATCCCCAAGTATTGGCTTGATATGCTTTATTAAGAAAAACAAACACAGTAAACATGAGTACCGATGGACTTTTTTTTAAGAAGAATTTTTTAGTGAAAACTTAATTTTATATAGTATTATTTTGGTACCCAAGCCTTAGACTACTTATACACTTTATATCATATTTGCATCCCCCCTAATTTATTTTATTTTAATTTTGAATGTTTTCCCATAGTAACATATTTCATGTTCTTTCCCTCTCCTCCAAGCCCCAAAACCTCCCTTAGCCGGTGCACAATTCCACTGGGTTTTACATGTATCATTGATCAAGACCTAATTCCATATTATTGATAGTTGGACTAGAGTTCCAATGGACTTTTTGATAGTGGTTACTCTCAATCATAAGGCTCTTCAGTATCGATGCTTTAAATACTATATTTTTCTCTACTTCTATTAATTATCAAAATGAGTGACTTGGGTTTGCACATTAGGTTGTTTCTAATCTTGGTCACAATTTTTAAAAATGCAGTTTTATTTGGAAAATATAGACCTCCAAGCAATCTCTTGTTTCTATTACCTGATTGACCTCATTTAAAAGTCATGTGATATATCATGGTTGAAAGTCACATAATATCAAAATACTAGGGCATAACCGTAGGTGCTCACATTAAAAAAGGATTTTAAAGTTTACAAAGCACATTTTATGTGGTATGTTTATATATGCCTAGATAGAAACAAACAAACAAACAAATAAATAAATGCACACTTATAAATCTACGGAACTAGATCTATCGACATACCTATTTTACATATTTCATAGCCATATACCTCTGTGTGTGTCTGTCATTGTTTCTAGGGTATTCCAAAAGTCTTAATTCAGTTTTAAATTATTCAAGCTTATTTATGTATAAATATACCCATTTAGATATATGACTTTGCATATATATAACAATTGGTCCTTATAATAAAAAAAAGCCTTTGAGGAATACTGTATTATTATACTCATTCTACTGATGGTGAAATTGATTCAGATAAGTTAAGTGACTCGCATAAGATCATACAGTAATTGCTGTAAGCAAGACTCAAACCCAGGTCATCCTGAATCTAAATCTAGCATTCTATATCCTCCCCAGTTCTGCCTCTTCCTTTTCTGTATCTCTTTGTATTTAAGCATGTTGCAAAGTTTTACAAAAGAAAACATGTCAGATTTTTATAAAAAATGCTAAAGAATTTACATCATTATAATCTGGTATAATATATGACAACTTGGTAGCACCAGATTAAGGAAAACTTATGCCTACTTTGTGCTTTGAACCTTGATTTATCCTTTTTTATATTTAAATATAAGAAATGAATCGGTGTAAAAATAATGTGATGGTTTATTACTATTTTTTTAACATCAATAACTTTGAAACCGACAGTTATAGCTGTCCATTATTCTGCCGAGTCTTAATTATTACTCCTCTTTTTTACAATCTACTGTGAAAAATACTTAATTTCTTGGTTTAGAAGGACAAAGATGATTTCTGCAGTTCAATTTAGTTGACATACTATTCCAATTAATTGGAAAAGTACTCCTATGGGATAGGTGGCTTGAGGATGAGGTCTCTTGTATGCTGATTCTTATAGCCATATGATTCTATGGCCCAAGTATTTGCCCTTTTCTAGTTTTATGATTTTACATATGCAGTTTTAGAGATTTTTGTTCTTTGTTGTATGTTGTAAAATTCAATTGCATCAGCATGAACAAAATAGAAATATTATAGACGTGAACCTTTCACCCCAACACATATAACAGATTGAAAAGATCCAGACCAGGGTAACAAGAATGCTTACAGGCAACATAGATGGATTTACAGATGACTAAAAGCTGGTATTAATAAATCTCTAAAGGAGAAGAGTAGGGGCAGAATTTACTGAAGTCTATGAAATAATGACAGAAATAGTGGAACTGGACCATGTGCATCTTTTTTACTGTGTTCAGGAAAGCTGAGGGCACTTGGTGTAACGGAAAGGAGTAAATTTAAAACTGACAGTAGAAGCTTTTAATTTTGGTTTTCACTGAGAGTAATGCACCTATGGAGCTCATTGCCATGGAACATATAAGGCCCCATAATTTTGGTTGGAACTGCAAAGCCAAAAGAGATCATGAGTATTCATCTTCTTAGTCAGGGGACTATCTCAAAACTGTTAGATAAAGAACTTAGTCCATATTATTTTTAAGAAAGAATTGAATAATCGTGTACAGTTTAGAGATGAGCAAAATGAAAAAGACACTAGAAAACAGATGCTATTGAAATGGAGGAAATACTATTGTCCGGTCGAATTGGTAAAGAACTTACTTCTTCACAGAATTATAATATTACTCATACTGTTTTACTCTGTTGTGAAAGGTTTCTGGTTTTATTTCACCTCCCACTCCTTAGTAAAACAAATCTAAAAAAAAAAAAAGCAAATATAAGTCATTGGTAATAGTAGGATGCTAGATTTCATAGATGAAGGGTTTGACCCAGTATGGCATCTGCTCTAGGTCTTTCTCCTTTCCTCATGGCTTGCTAAGGGCAGTAGACTTAAAATCTGAATGGAAGAATCCAGTGTTTCAAATGTAAATAAGCTGGCTGTTGGTATTTTTAGTCTCAATGAGGCAGAATAATGCTCTACCCATAAACAATACAATCAGTATGTTTTTCTTTGTTGCAGGCTTTCTACCCTGTATAGAAGAGAAAGCCTGCCATATTCAATTTACTCATTTCACTTTGCCAGGAATGAACATTTGGGGATTCTTTCAGTGTTGAAAAGTGACATAGTAAAAGCCTTTTTCTTTTTACCTGGTCATCTACGGAGTTTATAAACATTCTCAACTTAAAAAAAAATATTTTATGAAAGTATAAACAAATACTGTTTCCAAGAAATCCCAATGTACTATTTTCTATATGGCAAGGAATATTATGAATTTTGAGTGGAATTTCTTCTTGGGGGAAAAATCCCACTCCATTAATATTAAGCCAAGCTAAGACAATAAAAGTATATTAGCAGGAAGTGACTTTTTTCAAAGGTAGTCTACTACTTAAGCATGCAATGCCTTTTATGGGATATTTAATTAAGCTCTTAAATGTACCATATCTGCATCATTCATCAGCACTGTTATTTAGATTATAAATATTCATGATGTGACATATGTACAAAATATATTTCAAAAATTAATAATAACCCTCTATGGTTACAATTTTTTAATATTTGGTTTAAAATTAAATAGTTTCTGTTTTTTTCAAAGCAGTAGTTATAACTGTGGGTTATTACTTAATAACTAAAAAAGAGAAAATAACAACTAGTAGCATTTTAGACAAACAAAACACAAGTATTTGATTTTGATGAAATAAAAATGTGGCATAATGGCTGAAAACCACACACATATACATACATATGTGTCTGCATATGTATGTATGTGTTTATGTGTATGTCTGCATATAATACCCCTATGATTTCTCAACAAAACAGGTAAAGGTAGTTTTACTGCAATGATGTCCCTTCAAATAATTTTACATTTACTTTATTTCTGAGGCTAAAATCCTCAGAAAGGAGCTGTCATGTTCTTCATTCTTCCCATTGAGAATGAGGGTGGGTGGAGATTAAAATAATCTTCAAAGCAGACACCATTAAACTGAGTGGACCCTGGTATGCAAGCTGCTTTTCTAAAGCAGCAAATTTTAGTTTCCATTTTAGATGCTAACTAAATATCCACTGAAAGCAGGAAGAATTTAGACCCAATCTGTAATCAGTGAATGTATCTTTAAAAAATATATTTAGTCTCATGAAGGGGGTTCTTTTGTTTGTTTTTAATTTTAAAAATAAGAATCATATTTCTAGGATCATGAATTTTTAAAAGAAGGAATATTCTACACAATAGTGTTAAACTGCCATCCCTGCAAAATACGTGAGGAGCAATATATACATACATTCTTGTATGCTCCTATCAAAATCCATTTTCCTTTGAAGACAAATAGCTATATTCTGAAATTGCCATTTTTCTTGCCGATAATTGTTATCCATGAGAGTTTCTATAGAGAATCTATGGTCTAAAATGATAGAGAGACAGAAATGATCTTTTACCTTTCAAGGTCATTCCTTCTGATAGGAATATTCCTCCTAATATTCCTTCTAATAGCCCATTTAATAGGCAAAAGGAATGCTGGCAAGAGAGCATAATAATCATTATTTAAATAGTACTTTTGGGTTTGTAACACACTTTACATATGTTATCTCATTTTTATCCTCCCAACAGTCCTATGAGGTAGGTGCTTTTATTAACCCCATTTTATAGATGGGGAAACTGAAGCTGAGAGAAGTTAACTGTCTTGTCCCAGGCCACATAGCTAGTAAGTGTTTGAGGTAGGATTTGAACTCAGGTCTTTTTGACTCCAAGTCTAACAGTCTATTCACTGGGCCATGCTGCTGCCTCCAAAAACAGGAACCTAGTATCTAACATTTGGTTAATATGTAATATTACATAAATATCATTCTATCCCTCTCTCCACTATATGCAACCCAGGAATCAATGGAGTTCTCCTTCATGTAAAAGAAAACAATTAAGAAAGAGTTATAAAGGATACATATTGGTTGTATCTTTGAGCCAACATTACAGAGCGAGCACTCTAAACCATGTTACAAAAAAAACTCCTAAACTTTCATTTTATAAAATATCCCTTTGTGGTCCATAATGATATCATTTGTAAAGAGCCCAAGCGCATGCCCAAGATCTTATTTTCTTCCCCCTAAACGGCCTTGATAAAAAGTCACTGTTCCAACTGTTTCACAGTAACATGGTCCCCAAAACTCAGCGGGAAAAGCCCTGCTAATATGAGACACATGCTAATAAGAGACTGATTTTCCATTTTTTATGTTTTATGCAGATGCCAGATGATATATCCAACTAACCACTTTAAACCTCTCAGTAAAGGTTTGGTAATAGATGTCATTATCGAAAGTCCTCATGCATGCCCCTTTGAAACAAATGATCACCTATTAGAGGGTAGAGACAAAACACATTTACTTGAATGAAATGTTTAATAAAGTACATCAGGACTTGTTTTTATTAGTATTGGTCTATGAATACTTTATGTGCTAATTTAGGGCTTAGGGGTACTTAGTCATCCTAGTACTCCAGTATGAAATAGGCATGTACCTTATTATTATAAACGCCAGTCTTTAATGTTTTGAACATATTTATAAAACATACTTGTCCTCTTCATAAAATTGAAAACATCTGTTACAGATTTTCTGTTAGAATGTAATGGACGAGAATGGCTGGTGATAAGGCAGTCTGCCATTTTGAATGAGAATTGAGCTGAAGATGCACTCTCCACCAGTGAGGCTGGGAAAACAAACAAACAAACCAACAAAAGGCAGATGGTTCATTTAGCTTGTAATTGTAATTGGATATTCATTAAAAGAGAATCCCACACAGGCACTCTCTATTCAGATACAGTATATGGAAAATTTTACTCAGCAAACCTGGTCTAATAATTTTTTTCTTTAGCATAATTTGCCCTGACATTTGATAGGCAGTTGATTAGAGCAGAATGATTTCTTCAGAATGAAAATTAATTATAATTTTTGCAGCTTTCATTAGCCTGCTTTTGTAACTACCGTGACTAAACAGCAGGGGTTTGGCCCTGAAATGCTGAGTATCACTGGATCATTTGCAGTGTATTCTCTCTTTTAAGATGATTGAACCTTTTCATTGAAGTTTTTCCATTTACATAAACCTAGGATTAGTGTGAAAAATATTTCAGGATACATTTGAAATATACTCTTATGTGGACTTAATACATACATAACGATGGTAGACATGTTTAATTCAATATCATTTATCTAGTTTTTGACAAATGTCAAGAGAAAGAAGAATATCCTCATTTTCAGTATTCAATAATCCAGAAAAGGTTTTTTTCAAGCTATAAAAAAAAACAACTCATCTTTCTCATCTATCTCTGTCTATATCTATCCATACATGATGCACTTCGATACATGTCGTCTACATATTATACACACATGCTAAGTTTTAACAACATGGATTGCTTTTTCTTGTAGAATTTCAGAAAGTTACTTGACATGTACTTTAAAAGAAGGAATGTAATACTTTTTGATGGCAGTGTTGATAACAAAGATTAATAGTAGAATTAAGTCTATACCTAGGATTTACAAGATTGATGTTCATAATGTAATTGAAACAAATTCTCTTAACTATTACATATTTTGGTTTGACAAAAGCAATAGAACATAGAAAATTTTTTGATCTTTGTCATGTATGTACAAGTCTTCTACTACTTTTTCCACACTCATACATTTTCCATAGCTGTTGAAGGGAGTTTCTGATTTAGCAAAAAGAATATTGGATATTTGGGGTGTTGCTTGGTGAATTTAAAAGCAATTTCTTTAGCTTTTACAATGAAATGAAAGTGGATTTAAAATTTCATGAATCAGAAAACAATAAATAAAACTCTCACATATATAATTTGTAGAAAATCTCATCTTTTGGATAAAAGAAACATTTGAGTTCAGCGAAACAGTCAATATTTTTTTGATACTAAGAAAGGTCTAACTGAGCATTCTTTATGCGTATTGTTCTACAATGTCTTGCTTTCAGCGATCTGAATTTTTATAATTAGCTATGTCCAGGAAATGGTTTTAAAACTGTAAAGAAAGTCTTCTGTTTTATAACTCAATTCTTGTTCCTGCAGAATATGAACAAGACAGTGTTTATTATAGTCAGAAAAATTGTTGGCATGATTCTGCATAAGTGAAGAATCTCTGGATTGTCTCAAAGTGTTAGCTGCCCATTTGCAGACAAACAAGCTTTTAGTGTGCAATTTAGGTCAATGGATGAAGGGGAGAAGATGTGTTTAGGCGACAGATTTTAAATCACCATAATATAAATATGCTTCTCTTTTCATCCGGAATTTGCTTTCTTTCAAGGTAATTTAGTGCAGCAGACATGCACTTATGCCTGTCTTTGTAATTTTAGGGATTAAGTTAGCGAGGATTAAATGCTGACCCTTAATCTTCAATATCAACTTTAAGAGCAAAATATAATATGCAAATGGAATACATTCATTTTGTGTTTATATATTTTAATCTCTGTAATTTAGTTTTAAGAAGATGGAAACTCATCTTTGCCTTATTTATTTTGAATCCCAAAGCAAGATGCCATTAAAATCTTTATCCTGCTGTCTTAGAGGATGAAATGTTTATCCTTTAGGGATTAAAACATAATTTTTTTTTAAAAAATGACTCTAACCTATACACTTTTACATCAAGTAAAATGCCATGTGCGTCTGATTTTAAAATGTTTCTTCAGGTGTCAAATCGGGCATTACAAGTGCAAGGGAAAATCTTAAAAAAAACACTCAATGATGCATATATGTGTCATATATATATATATATATATATATATATATATATATATATTTGTCTATATAAAACTCAACTGGTTCTGGTATCAAGGGATAATTTTAGCTTGTTCATCTTTTTTTTCCCCTTAAAGTCTGTTAGCATAATTCAAGTATTGAAAGAGAAATCCTCCTAGAGCACAACCATTCATAAAGGTGAAGTATTAAGCTATCATAATCAACTTTAGTATCTCCTCTTATATAAATAAATAACAAACTCTATTATGAAATTAGAGAAACAAAAGAAATAGGATGTGAAACAAAGCTTTTTTTAAATTTGCTCTAGACACAAGCATTATTAACATAAAGAAGGTGTTAGAATAGTTATAAAATCTTGGATCATAAATGCGAAACTAGAAAGTATTCTAAAGGCCGTATCCTCACTTTTTGATGATAAACTGAGTTTAAAGGACTTTTAGAATCAGGGATCTAGAGCTTAAAGGGGCCTCACCAGTCACAGCCAGACTCTTTGTGTCTTTTGGTCTTCTCAAGCAATTAGGAAATCACTTTATATCCAAAAGTCATCTCCATCAGTCAGTAAACATTTATCAGGCACCTTTTATGTGCCAGGCATTGTGCTAAATTCTGAGGATAAAAACAGAGGCAAAAGGCAGTCCTTGTCATCTAAGAACTCACAGTCTAATGGAGGAAACAATATACAAACAAATAGGTATAGGCAAAGGATAGGATAAATAGGGAAATCGGTAAAAAAGGAAAGGGACTAGAACTAAAAGAAGTTGTGAAAGACTTCCTACAAAAGATGGCATTTTAGTTAGGACTTGAAGGAAGCCAGGGAAACCCACAGGTGGAGAGCATTCCAGGCATGGAGGACATCCAAAGAAAATTTTCAGAGCCAAGAGACAGAGAGTTCATGGAACAGCCAGGAGGCCAGAGCCACTGGATTCAAGTAAACATGGTAGGGAGGAAGATATGAGAAAACAGGAAAAACAAGAGAGGGGAAGGTTAGGGGTTTCGATGTCAAACATCATATCTAGTATTACTTGTGTGACCTTGGGCAAGTCCCTTGATTCCCTTTGGTCTCTATTTCCTACTTGACCTGTTTTGCCTCATTCTCTGAACCAAACTTGGAGTTTCCTTTTTCTCAAACAGAGTTTGTCAAGACTATTGCTCTTGGCATTTGAACATCTGCCATATAGGTCTATTTCTTCTCTCTCTCTTTTTTAAAAATTTTGATTTATTTTTTACTAGCTTTTGTTGCATTGATTATTACAGTGTACCAAATACAGAAGCACCACAAATTCAAAGACTTGGACCTAGAGAAGGGAATTTAGAGGTCATCTATTCAAACCTCTTCCTTCATTTTGTAGTTGAAGAACTCAAAGCCCAGAGAGGTTAAATGACTTGTCTAATGTCACATCCATCCGTAGCAAAAGGCAGATCCAGAATTTACACTCAGATCTGACAGAAGAACTAGTACACTTTCAATGCACAGTACTGCCAGAGACAATAAGGAATACCTTGGCTTCGTCTAGAAGGAAAGGGCAGGCAATACTGATTAATAGCTTCAGAGGCATATATAGACAGTTGTGAATAGAATTGCATTAATCAAAAACCAGCATTCTACCTTAGAAAAAGGGAACATTGCATGTTGATGGCATCTGTAAATAATAGGAATTTCAAAACATAGAACTGTGACAACTTCTTCCCCCTCCTCTTAGGAACCTATCTAAGCCTAATTAACACAAAGCAAAAGCTTTTGTAGTCATTATCCCAATTATAATCATCCTTATAATTTAAACACTTTTTATTGAACCCTAAAAATATGCTTTTGACTCAAGATAACAGAACTGATGAAGTGATTACTAGCCAGTATTTTCATTTTTACACAGTAAAAACATGTTGTATGTGTATAATTATATACATATGTATAATTGCCTATGTATAATATAATATGTATGCATATATATCTGGTTTCCCTAAGTTAGCTGCTGAGTTTTATAATTTTTTAATTGGTATAGTACATTTTTTAAAAATTCTCCTTACATAGAAATGATATGGGGTTTTTATTAACTACCTAAACATATCTTATCATAACATGTTTTATTTATTTAAAACTGATGATTAGACAGAGGCATGATTTTTAGCAATGAACACTGTAATAATATTTATTATTTTGTTGGGTTTCCCTAATATATGAAATTGGGCATTCTATTCTGGAATGCCACAGAGATGATGATTTTATGAAAATATGGTACAATTGAGTAGTTGGGAGTTTGAGTGGTTAAAGTGACGTATGGTATATCCATTGGGATTCCCCTGAATAGATTCAAATCCCACTCATCTACATTTCTGAAGGCTGAAGTAGGATATTCTATTTCTATGGAGTCAGCTAGGAGACTCAGTGGATAGAATACCCAGGCCTTGAATCAGAAAGTTGAGTCCAAATCCAGCCTCAGACATTTATTAGTGATATGATCCTGGACAAATCACTTAATTTCTATTTGTCTCAGTTTTCTCAACTGTAAAAGGGGGATGGTAATAGCACCTACATCCCAGGATTATTGTGAAGGTAAAATGAGTTAATAATTGCAAAGTACTTCAGTGCCTGGCACAGAGTAAGCACTAAATAAATGTTGACTATTATTGTTGTTGTTGCTATTACAAATGATAGTATTAGATGAGATGATCCCCCCCCCCAAATTTTCCAATTCTAAACCTCTTGTCCTGCAGTCCTCTGAGAGTGACTGAAACAGTATTCCTGAGTCTTTACCATACAATATTGATTTGTTAAACTGTAAGTCATTTTTTGGGGTCACAGAATTTGAGACCCATTCATATAGATCCTGGCACAATAAAGCTAAATCAAAGATTGGCAGCTATGGCAGGTATACTGGTGGTGACAGCTGAATGATGATTACTAGGGTCATGAATACCTTGTTATGCATTTAGGTGGATATTCTGTATTGTATCTGTGTATATATACATCTATGTAGGTGTATCTGTATATTGTAACTATGATAGGCACTGGGAAGAGAAGGAGGGGAAGGGTGCATTATAGAGAGATAAAATATAGAATTTGCCCTCATGGAGTTTCCAATTTAGTGGTGATTGTGGTTGTAGAGAAAAGCATCTTCCTCAGGAAGAAAAAAATGTTTGTGATGACTGAGTTATTTGGGTAGTCACTGGAGCCTTTTCCCACTACCTCTAAGCCCAGAAACCAAAGGAGGTAAATAATTCCAGAAAGTTTATTAATCATTGAATTAGACTAGATCCAGGACCCCAGCTACAAATTAATTAACTCAGGCTCTATTGGTAGGTTTTATCTTTTTCTATTTTTTTCTTTTTTTCCTTTCTTTTTGGAGAGGCTGTCTCTCTGTGCCTTTGTGGGGAAGGGTCTCCCACTGAAATGTAAAATCCTGCAAGGCAGGGATCGCCTCACTTTGGCACTTGAATCCTCAATAGCTATGTGTCAGATTGCCTGGTACACAGTAGATAATTTAATAAATGCAGGTTGATTGATATATGATACTGTTCCTAATACTGTTAATCTAGCTTTCTATAAGACTGTGATGGAGAGTGACTCCTTTGAGCTTATAGTTGGGTACTGGAGAACTAGTGGCTGAGCCAGGTTTGGACCTTATTTCTGACTTCTAGTTTGGTTACAGTCAAAAACAAATAATAAAAATTCTCACATTTGCATAGTACTTCAGGTTTTATAAAGCACATTTGTTACAATTGGGTAAGGAAGGTCACACAAGTGTTATTTACATTTTTTTTGCAGATGAAGAACAGACCTGAGAGGTTGAATGATTTGTTCAGTGTCATATCGCTTGTAAATATCAATATTTTAACAGAAATCCAGATCTGACTCTAATACACTTGAACTGTCAGATCATTCTCTGTTTTTGAGGAAATAAATGCACTCCTCACTCTTATTAAAATAAAGTTTTATTGATGATTTTTCATTGTATATTATTTTCAAAGATATGTTCCACCTCAGGATGGAGGGTGTGTGTGAAGGTTAACTTGCATTATCAATATTTTTCCTTCATTTTCTTCTGTTTGGATAATCAACAAAATAACAAATAAAGCATTGATTTATAGCATTAATCAATTTACAAATTGTAAATACTCATACTGAAAATTTAATAATTGCTCTACACAGTCAATGGGAATTGGTTTCTAGTTTATCTTTACAGTTATTTCTGTAAATACATCCTCTCCTCCCCCTATTCTTGCCATCCCCTTCTCTTGTAGAACATGCAAGACTACTTTATTTATTAACTCCATGATTTACCAAATTGTTTCTCTGGATGGCCCAGTGGATAAATTCCTAGTCTTGAAGTCAGGAAAATGAGTTTGAATCTAACTGCAGACATATTCTAGCTGTGTGGTTCTGGGCAAGTCACTTAACCTTTATTATCCTTAGTTTTCTCAACTATAAATGGATATACCAATCTCACTTACCGACCAGGTTTGTTGTGATAGTTAAATGAGACATTTGGAAAGCACTTAGCACAGTGCCTGGCACATAGTATATACATAATAAATACTTGTCCTGTTCTTCCCTTTTTTTTAATCCTCTTAGTGTCAGTGATAGCATTGGAATATTTTTTTGGGAACAAAATACTCTATTAGATTCAGCTTTATTATTACTTTCAGGTTTGGCTAAATTTCAAAATATCAGATTCATTGCTGTGTAGCAATCTTTCTACTGTTTTATCACCCTGTATTTTGTAACATCAAGAATAGAATTGAAAATGGTGGTATCTTCTGTTGTAGGAGATATGCAAGCATGAAAGTCTCATAATTTTTCACTTTATTTGTCATGTTACTAATAACCAAAAGCAACCTCTATGTATTGGTTTGCCTCTGTTTTTATAAGGACTCTTAAGGAAGCACATCAGCTACATATTTTGTTGAGTGAGTGTTCTCTTTTAATGCCCTTTGAGATGCATGCATAGGTAAAAGAACTCTGATCTATGATTTCTCCCTAAAAGACATCTGACCAAAGGGAAAAAATATCCTCCTCTAGCTCCCAGGAAAATAATGTACCACAATTATTAAAAAGAATCACTCATGATCATTTTCATTATTGTCACCACCATGATGAAAACATTATTATTCCTGTTGTGAGGATAATTAAATTATTTTTGTAAAGCACTTTGAAAACTTTAAAGTTCTATATGAATTCTAGATATTATTATTCAAGGAATTTGTAAATTAATGCAGGGTGTGTGTGCATGTGTATGTGTACATGTGTGCTTGTGTGTATGTGTGTGTGTGTGTGTGTGTGGAAAACAACTACGATAAAAAGAATATTTAGGGGCAGGTGGGTGGCTCAATGGATTAAGAGCCAGGACTAGAGATTGGAGGTATTAGATTCAAATATAGCCTCAGACATTTTCTAGCAGTCTGAACCTGGGAAAGTCACTTAGTGACAACTGCCTAGCCCTTACCACTCTTCTGTCTTGGAACTGATACTTAGTATTGATTCTAATACAGAAGGTAAGAATTTTAAAAAATTTAGAAGAACAGAGTAAGAAGAGTCTAATATACCATAATAAATCTGAAGACGTAGCACTCAATTTTAGTTGTGTTTTTTAAAGGTAGAAAGATAAAGGGAAGGCTTCATGGAAGGGGTGGCACTTTTATTGGACCTTGAAGGACAAGATAGTCTTCAACAGGCAGAGATAGGTGTTGGCAAGAATCAAAATATCGCATCAGGGGAGGGAAAGATATAAATTGGAGACAATGAGAACATAGTTTCATTTCACTAAAGCAGAGAGTAGGAGAAGAGGAATGGTATGAAATATGAGTAAAAAAAGTCTCTCCAGTAAGTGTTCTAATGGTCCTTCATTCAAAGACAGTCATATAATTTCTTATTGTGGATTCTGAAGGGAGAATTCAAACCCAGGGCACTGGTTGGACTAGATGATCATAAGGTCCCTTAGAACTCTAAGGTTCAAAGGTTCTCTGATGCTATGATTCCTTGACCTACCTAGAAACATTAATATAATTCTGGATGTCTTGGTTATTTCAATTTCATGGTAATGTTGAAAAACGAATATATCAATTTATAGTTGAAACTGTTTGAGGAAGCATTTTGTAACCAATCAAATAGATACTGTAGAAACTTAGATTTTAGAGAAGGTATAAGAGTTGAGATAAAAAGGGAATTAGCCACCAAAATGGGACAAAAGAGAGGAAGGATTCATGGTGCAATGGCAATAATAAAGATGATCTCTTACATTTCTATGATGCTTGAAGGTTGGCAGAGTGCTTGCCTATGCTATTTCCTAACTAGAGAAATGGAGAAGGTGAGGATCTGAAAACAGAAGGAAGAGGAGTGCTTATAATGTTGACTTTGATGTGAGAAGGAGGGAGTGTAATGAACCAGGTCTAGTTCTAATGTCAGTGACCCCCTTGGGATTACTGCTTGACTTTCTTACCAGTTGGAGAAACACTGAGTAGCCTTTTTCCATTTTCATTGCTTTGAATCTTTGACTTATCATTTTCAACCTTTGGCTACAGCCTTAAAAAATATCCTTTTACACAATGGCAGTATGTGTTACCACTGTGTAGCTCACAGATCACTCAGAATGAATGATCCTATAAGGGAAATGATTGCAATCTGCCTCATTCCTCTATTATCTGTCAATCATAAGGATCCAAGTTCTTTAAAAACCCACTAATTCAGACACTAAGTATACCACCACTTGCAAATATAAGCTCATCAAATTACTGTTCATTTAATGAAAAACTCAATAAACAAAATGAACTTTTGTGCATAAAGAGGAGGTAAGGTGACAGGGAAAAGAAATCTTGAGGTTTTTGCTTCTTCGTGAGAACCCCTGCCATAAATACATGCTAATTGCAGCATCAAAATAAACATACGTAATTGAACAGTATTGCAGGTCAATAAAATCATTGCCTGAGCACCACTTGTGATAAAAACAAGTGATTTAATTGGCTCAAGTCCTCTAAGGCCTTTTGGGCATTACCTTCAATAGTGTCCTCCTAAAATGGAACTTGCAGGGCCCAAAGGGCACTCATCAGCCTACCAGCTTGACTTCCTAAGGTATGTTATTCCATGGTATTTGGCAATGTCCATTTCTATTTCCATGTGATGATGATGATGATGATGATGATGATGATGATGATGACGACAACGATAACAATAACACTCATAGCTGTGTCCTGAAATTATTTTTATAGTATTTAAAAGAACTATGGACAAAGACAAACAAGGCCATCATTGAAATTATTTTTCACAGGGCTTATTTCTTTTCTTTTTGCTCCTTCTTTCAAATGGCAAACATTCTACTTCATATTGACTCTCTTTGCATATACAAATGTACATGTGTACATGTCTATTTCATAGAGTTGTAAGGGTTAAATGACATTATATGAGGTGCTTTGCAAACATTAAGGTAAAATATAAATATCAATTATCATTATTATCACATATATGTGCTTATATAACATGACATTCATATTCCTAATATCTTTCCTCTCCCTTCTTTATGTGCCTATTCATATAGACACAAAGTTATACATATATAAACATAAAGCCCCAAAAGGGATAGAGTGAGTGAGGGTAATAGAAATACATGCCACATAAATGCATATTTATATCCACACATATAATAGATTATAGAATATGCTGGGGGCAAGGACAGGTTTAGTTTAAAGGCTATAAAGAATATAAACAGGGAGAAATCACTTTAGTTAGGGGATCAAAGAAGGTGGTGGAGGATCAGAACTTCAAGGAAGAGGTAGTACCTTGAAATAAGAGGAGGATTTCAAAAGGTGGAAAGGTGGAGGGACTACAATCTAGGTAGAGATTAAAGAATAAAGGGATAAAAGACCTACAGTGGTTCCAAGAAGGGATCAGAGGACTTGGCTCTTCATTGACTTGGCTGGTGGCATGAAAACATGGAGGGAAGAGAAGGCATTTTGAGATGACAGAATGGCTAGTGGTTTTGTCTTGGAACAAGAAGAGCATAGATTGTAATAAGCTTGGAAAAGGTAGGTTGGAGCCTGTCGCAACACTATATCATATCATTTATATCATTATCATTGCTCAAGATATAGAGTTTCCAATTTCAAAGGAGGAAAGAAGCAATTCCTATTTTAAGTTATAATGTCATTTAAAATGCTGATGAGACTTCTACAAACATAGTTTCCAGTTTTTAAAGACTAATACCTAACATTCCCCCTCAACACCCCCAGCAATGGATCTGGTTGAGGAAATCATTTAAACCCATTAGATTGCAAGTTCCTTGAAGGAAGAAACTCCCTTTGATTCCTTTTTTGTATCCTCAGAGCTTAGCACAGTGTCTTGCACTTAGCAGGTGTTAAATAAATGTTGTCTGATTGCTGATTAATTCATTAAAACCAAAACAGGGACCTTTAGACCATAGTTTGACTTTAGGAGTTTACTTCAGAGCATGAGACTGAACAGAGCTGAATGAGAACTCTACTTAAAGAAAACTGAGATGTTGATTAGATAGAGGTAGCAGCAATGTCAACATGCTCAAATGAGAGCAGGTATGTACAATGTTTTATAAACTTTAAAGCAATATATAAATGTCATTTACTATTATTCAACTCATCCTCATCTTTCTTCGTGGGGTTCAAATAGAAGTGGTATAGGACAAATCATTACTTGGTTAATTTTTCTTTATGTTCCAAGTTCTGGAGACTGTTGTAAAGGTAGATAAAATAACTGCTTTTTGTAATTCAATAAAAGTATTCAATGCTGGGGGACAGCTGGGTAGCTCAGTGGAGTGAGAGTCAGGCCTAGAGACAGGAGGTCCTAGGTTCAAACCCGGCCTCAGTCACTTCCTAGCTGTGTGACCCTGGGCAAGTCACTTGACCCCCATTGCCCACCCTTACCACTCTTCCACCTATGAGACAATACACCGAAGTACAAGGGTTTAAAAAAAAAAAAAGTATTCGATGCAAGCTCATCTTCCCTAAGCTCACTGAAAGCATCTTTGGGACAATTCCAGTAACAGACAGGACAAGGGCAATATGTAGCTCATCCTGTTCCCACATGGTTTTGGTTTCTCCCGGGTCTCTGGGTATTGGAAACTTTTCACTTCATGTAGTTTAGGGATTATGAGTACTTGGGATAGCACTATTTACTTTAAAAAACCCATCTTAATTTTTTTATATCAATGTTATGTCTGTTGACTGTGGCCAACAGTTTTGTCTCTGAAAATGTTCTGGTTTTAGTACAATTTAATTGTTGAATTCTTATTCAAAAAACTCTCAGGTTTGTATTTTCAGTTCAGATTTTTTATCTCTTAGCTTATGAAATACTGTAAGCTTCTGATGTAATGATTGTCATTATTATTGATCTGGTACACTTTTAATACTTAGCCATTGAAGCACATTTGGTGATATCAGTCAGTCAACTAGCATTTGTTAGGCACCTATCTGCCAGACATTAAGGGATGGAGACATAAAAAAAAGGGGGGGGGGGGAAAGTCCTTCTCTCAAGGAGCTCCTAGTCTAACGAGGGGAATAACATGTAAACAAATATATACAAACAATACCCATATCCGTAGTATCTGTGTGTGTATATATGTCTATATACACACAAATATATACACATGCCATATGTATACATATGTACACACACATACATATGATAAATTGAGGGGGGAAAGATAAACTCAGAGATAAGTCACTCAGATTAAGGCTTCTTACAGAAGGTGGGATTTTAGCTGAGACCTGAAGGAAAAAAGGGAAAGTAGGAGATAGAGAATGGGAGTAGAGGGTGGGGAGATAAAGAGATAACAGATAAACATTTCTTAAGAACCTCCTGTGTGTTAGGCACTATGCTAAGTACTTTACAAATATTATCTCATTTAAACACTGAAAGACTGGTGCTACTATTATTTCTCTTTTACTGTTGAAGAAAGTGAGGCAGAAGGAGGTTAAGTGACTTGCCCAAAGTCACACAGCTAGTAATAAGTGTCTGGGGTTAAATTTGAACTCAAGTCTTCCAAATAATAGGCTCACTGCTGTATGCCATGTAGCTGGAGGAAGATTTGCAGGCATGGGGGACAGCTATTGAAAATAGATAGTTGGGAGATAAAGGGTCTTGTGAGAGGAACAAGGAGGAAGCCAGTGGTTACGTTTAGTTATTGTAAAATAGTTCATGAGGGTCAGCTATCATTATATTTGCTGACTGATGCAATAGTACATTTGGAAAAAGTGAATACCGAATGTAATACTCTCTTTGTGAATTTATTAGAACAGGAGAACTAATGCCTGTGTGTTTTCTTTTGTCTATCTTATATCTATCGTGGGCCTACCTTGGCTAATTTTATCAAACTTTAAGTCTTAATCCAATAACACTATTATCATTACCATGAGTCAACAATTTATTACAAGAGTCAATCCAAATGACTACTTTGTTTACAAATAGCCTTTTTAAGGTCTGTGCTGAGAATAGATCTGGAAACAAATGAGATATAAAAACTCTAATCTTATTAGCATTACCAAATCTACTGTCATACCTATGATACTTGGAAATCAAAGTTGACTGTTTTATGAACTTGTATTCTCAAAAATACTATGGCATGAGTTCCCAAAGATATAAGAATGGACATTAGCTGCCATCAGCTGTCAGGCTATATTATTTATATGCCACAAAAAGAATTCCTCAATTTGCAAATGTTCATGAAAAAAATTAGAATATAATCCTTAGCTGCCAAGGTTAAGTCTTTTATTTGTCTGTCTTAGATGATTGATTATAAATGGTAGGTTTTAGAAAACTGCTTGAAATGAATTACCTATTAGCAGCAATCTGTAATATATTGGCTTATTTTTCCCCCAGCTGCTAAAATCAGAAGGATGGTTCAAATGGAAGCATTTTAGTTTGTCAATTCTATTAGATATTTTTCTCTAAAAAGTTAAGGACATATATTTAAAAACCTTTTTCTAGAGATGTCAAAAGTAAGAATTCTCTATTAGATTGCAGAGGAGGATAAAGGCCATTTAAAATTTTTGGAAAGGAAAAATTTTTTGTTGCCTATGTAGAAAAATACAAATTTTTATATAAAATGTGAGTAGGGGTAGGTAAAGGACATTCTCAATGATTCAAATGTTATTCTTTGAATTTTTCCTAAAAATAGGATTATAATTATATGAATTACTACAAAATAATATGGAAATAAATACAAGAAATTATAAGGCAAAATTACTTCCTCCTATGAGGAAAAATTCATTTAGTTCATTGGTCTGTGCTTAGGCATGAAGTTCGTGTATACCTTAGCAATGTGGGTATTTGAGAAAATGCCAACCACAGCATTGCCAAAGGTAAAGCATGACATTTATTTCTTTAAGCTCAATAGTGGTTACTCAGAACATATGTTTTTAGGGTGTCAGTCCTGATGGAACTTTTTCATCTGGCCATCATCCAAATAGTGTTGGTATGTGATGTGTTTAAAATACTTTAAAAATAAATTAGACTTACATTTTTTCATGATGGAAATTCTCAGCAGAGCATTAGAGCAAAATTCACTCTCCTCATAATTTTTTCAAGTGCTATTTCTCTCAATTAGAGTTTTAATTTATTCTTTAAGTAAAAGACCAGACTATGACAGAAATATTCTTTTCATGCTTCTATTGAAAAAAATAAAATAAACAGAAGCCAAGTTTATTATTTTCTTGTGTAGCTAGAAATAAAATGGCTGGTCATAGCTAAAAGAGTCTTTCCACATGGTAATATAAAGTTTACAGGATAAAACTGAGTCTACATCCATCTTAAATAATTATGGTAAAGCCAGATGTAATGGAGAGATTTAGTTTTTATGTTTCCATGGGGCCTTTCTATATAATATTCCAGTAGGAGAGACCTACAAGCACCAGTTCTATCTTTAGCATCTAAGCTTTAGTAATTTGGTTCAATCAGGTCATTAAGCCACATCTGTTTCTGTTGTGTTTATATAATATATGCATGTATATATGCATGTATGTGTACAAACACATGCATGCATAGATATGTATATAAATTCCTGGTATTTATTTTCCTAACTAGTGATTACATTTATACTTGGTACAGCAATGGATTTATTATTTCATCAATGGGGATAGTCTCTCCAATGAGACATCGTAACTCATTTCCCTCTTTTTTTATTTATCAGTGTAAATTAGATATATCCAATAAAATCTTTTTTTTTCAACCCTTACTTTTTGTGTATCAACTCTAAATATTGGTTCTAAGGCAGAAGAGTGGTAAGGGATAGACAAACAGAGTTAAGTGACTCACCCAGGGTCACGCAGCTAGGAAGTGTCTAAGGGTAGATTTGAACCTAGGTCCTCCTGACTCCAGGATTGGCTCTCTATTCACTGAACCACCCAGCCACCCAGTCACCCCCACTAATAAGTCTTTTGTGGGAGTACAGTCTAGTGAATTTTTTAAGGGAGTCTGCCACATGCACTTTTTTTTTTTAAGCAGTTGATGCACACCCGTGAAGTGCAAGGGCTGTCTTCCTGTTATTTCTCTACCTTTTCTGGTTACCATTCTCATTGTGGATAATTTAAAAATAAATTTGTAGATGCCTTGTGTCTTAACCTGGGACATCTAGATGATTTGATGGATAGAATGCTGGTTTGGAGTCAGGAAGACTCATCTTTCTGAGTTCAGAGCTGGCTTCAAATGCTTGCTAGCTGTGACCTTGGGTAAGTCACAACCCTGTTTTTCTCAGTTTCTTTATGTATAATGAGCAGAAGAAGGATATGGCAAACCATTCTAGTATCTTTGCCAAGAAAATCCCAAATAGGGTCACAAAAAGTCAGACACAACAGAAACAACTAAACAATGACAACAGCCACAACAATCTGTCTTAATACAATAATCATTTCTGGTTGGAGGGTGAGAGAAACCCTCCAGATGGAATACCACCTCTGTAAGACAAAAAATAAATAAATCAACAGAATACTGATTGCATATGACTAAATATGGTATTCTGTCTTGGTAGTCCTCTGTGATTCTGTCTTAAGGGAGGAGACATTTCATTTTATTGTCTTGACAGGGTTTTTAACTACTCATCATTTGGCTTTCTTTTAGTTAGATAGTCATTTAACATTGTTGTAGTTATAGATATGTACGCATACATATTTATAAAACACATACATATGTAGAGACGCCAGATTCCCTTGGTTCTGCTTATTTCACTTTATATCAGTTCATATAAATCTTTCAATATTTTATTCATTACATCTAACTGCAAAATAATCTTTTATATTCATATAGCATATTTTCAGCTATTTCCCAAGTGATAAAGACCCACATTATTTCTGGTTCTTTACCTCCATAAACAGGAATGCTCTTAGTATTTATTGGAATTTGGTTTTTACATTTCTACTCCAACTTCCTTGGGGTACTAGCCCAAGAACATTACTATATCAAAGATTCTACATAATTTGATTACTTTGCTTTTGTAAGGGTGGGTGTTATCTGGTGAGAACACATCTTGATTAATCCATAAATCAGAGGTGTGGATTAAGCTTGGAGTTTGTTTGCTTAGTTGAGGGATTTAGCCATATCTTCTGGGGCTTATCTAAAACCTGGAAGCTAGTTTGGAATAGACAATCTGCCTAAGTGGTAATGCAGGAGGCAATGGTTCTAATCAGCCCTCTCAGAATCACTTTGGAGACTAGAAGAAGAATCAAGGCATCAGTCTCCTGTTTCCCCACTCCCAAACCTTTATCCCTTGACTCTTGAGACCAGTTGGAAGGAGGACCCAGTGAAGTTCTGAGACCATTTGGACTCTATCTAGCAGTGCTAGTTGATAGCCATGTCTACATTGAAAGGTGAGGATAGACCAAATACAATAAGAAAAGGCTCTATGAGTCTCCTGGGTGGGGGGTGGGGGGGAAGAAGCTGTGTAATATATATAAAGGGAATATCTTGAAGGCTCCAACAAAAGAAATTCTAGGAACTCTGAGTTATTTTACATATGTGTAAGCTGGAGCCTACTTTCCTGGCTGGAATCTGTATAAACTAGTGGGAAAAATGAGTTTTGGAGATTTGGGAAGAGGGTTATACCAATTTTACCATCTCAGTAAGAATCTACTTCTCAAAACCAATTATGTCTAGCTGACAGAATGATATCAACTGATAATGATGATAACACTATCTGTTAGACCTTTGGTTATCACATGAGGAAATCATTTCCAGTGCCTTAGGAGGATCCTTAATACCTTGTAGGAAGATGAAGAAGCTACTGCTATATTAGTGAAGGTTGGGAGAGTAGTTCCAGTATATGTGGATTTTATATAATTCCAAATTGATATCAAGAGACAAAAGGGCAAATTCTTATCTCTGCTCATCTGCTCATCTGTGATCTTCCTAAATCACAGGTCTGATAATAGCTTCCTTCCAAGATTATCCCTGCCTTCCACAATTTATTTTATATATTATATATATTTTCATATATTATATTATTTACATAATATATTATTATATATTATTATATATTATAGATGTTACATGTTATAATATATTGCATATTATATATAAAAATAAATCATGGAAGGGGATAATATATATTATTATATATTACATATATAATAATATTATACATTACATATATATATATATATTTTGTACATAGTTGTTTACCTGTTGTTCCCTGCCTTGCTCCCTACTATTAGACAGTGAGCTCATTGAAAGTAGGGACTGTTTGGGGGCTTTATTTTGGATCTTTAGTGCTTAGCACAGTACTTGACATATCCTAGGTCCTTAATAAATGCTGGTTGATTGAATGACCCCCAGTATCAGTGTGCTTATCTTTCCATAGCTCCTTCCATGATAATTTTTCCTGGTTGTTGGGCTTTTTTTAAAATCATCTTTACCAATTTATAGGACATAAGGCGAAACCTTAAAGTTGTTTTAATTTGTATTTCTATTATTGTCAGTGATGAATGAGATTTTCAAAATGTCATTTGTAGTCTGGAATTCTTTTGAAAACTGGTCTGATGATAACTTTTATATTTTTTCTTCTCAATTACTCATTCTTGATGATATGCCACAACAATAATATTGAAGTAGAATACGTTCATCATTTCTTTTAGTGGATTCTTAACATGACCAGTAGAATTCATTTTTTATAATTTTTAAAAATAGGAATACCTAATGAAAGCAAATACATTTTGTTTGTAGGACTATTTAGTTTTTGATTTTTTTTTAGTTTGGTAAAAAGTTCTAAGAAAATAATATGAAATTCTTTGCTTGTTACTCTGACACTACACTATACTGGTCTTTTTCAACTTCCCATACAACTTGTTTTCTATCTCTCTAGTTGGCTTTTCATCATCCTTGTACTTTTTTGATACGTGATACAAACAATTCTCTTCCTTTCACTACAATCTTTGTTGGTAAACTTATATTGGTTCTGGGTATCACCTGAAAAGGCACTAGTGTCAGAATTATAGTGCTATCATTCTGAACTTCCTCATGTAGTCTAGCTGCTAAACTTTTCCATGTCTTTACTGTCAGTGCCTCAAATTTTAGCCAGTGCAAGTCAGCCTCACCACTGTCCCCACTCAAGCAAACTATGCTTTTCTGTCAATGGTACCAACATTCTTCCTTTCATACAATTCTGAAACAAATCAATATTTAAATAATATCAATAATTATTTTCTTATGCTATCATTGGAGAATCTAACTCCTATGACTATGAAAAGTCTGGTGAGTCAGGAGCTGAATTGGGTTCAACAGCTTAGCAATGCTCACTAATGGACTTGACTATTGTTGATTCTCAATTTTCACTTTAAATAAAGCTCACCACCTTTTATGCATTGTCTTCTGCTATTAGAATGTAAGCTCCTTCAGGACAAGAATCATCTTTCTTTTTACTATTTGTATTTTCACATTTAACATGGTGCTTTGGCACAAAATAAATATCTTATCTAATAACTCTATAGGTAAATCATAAGAAGCTGCCTGAGCCACATAAAATGGCAAAGTTATCCGGGTTAAATTGCTAGTAAATATTAAAGGTTGGCTTTGAACTGTTATGAGTAAGATTAGACTGGTCTAATCTTACTCATAACAGAACTCAAGTCTTTTTTATTATAAGTCTAGTACTCCTCTATATTTTTCTTCCTTTTGCTACCATATTAATATTCTCCAAAAAACATCTTTTATCATGGCATTTGGAGTTGTAAAGGTCCTTCGAGATACTATAGTTTAACCACATTATTACCATAAATAAAATCTAAGCTTCTGTTAAACTCATATAGTTGCCATTTTTTCAAATATGCCTAGTGATTCACTTCTTTTTTTTCTAATAGAAATTGATTTTTAATGATTAATTATGGTTCAGGAGCTTCAGGTTCAGAGAGGTTAACTCAAATGAGATAATGATATCAAATGAGGTAATGTATATGAAGTGATTTACATGTTTTTAAACTTAGACATGAAATAGAATAATTGTTATCATCATCATCATCATCATCATCATTATACCTACTGAACAGACAGCTAATATATCTAAGACTATTTTTACTTGTGACACAATATTCTTTGCTGTAAGGAATTATTATACAGTTTAAGTATCCAACTCTACAGAAAACTTTTGTGCATGGGCAATATCCTTTAATTTACAAAATCAAACTTTTTTTAGTTAAATCTATTTTGAGTCTAAGGTATTGTGTGTTTTGAGATTAGTGATATATGTAACAGACAAGTTGCATTTGTTTTGAAAATAGTGTACTTAATATATATGCTTGTGTAAGTAAAATTTATATTTACTAAAATGTATATTTTCTTTTATTTGCAATAACATAACATATGAAATTTCATATTATGCTATTGGGTCATGGAAAACTCTTCAAGGGGCAAGTAAATGGCTCAGTGGCTACAGAGCCAGGCCCAGAGACAGATCTTGGGTTCAAATTTGGTCTCAGATGCTTCCTAGTTGTGTGACCCTGGGCAAGTCACTTAACCTCAGTTTCCTAGCCCTTACCACTCTTCTGCCTTAGAATCAATACACAATATTGACTCTAAAATGGAAGGTAAAGGTGTTACAGAAAAAAAGAAACCAAACACTTCAGTAACCTTTTCTCTAAAAGATGGGTTTAAAACCCATGTGCTCTGACTTCAAATCCATTGATGGTTTTATTCTGTCACATGATGCTTTCTTTAAAAAAACAAAAACAAAAAACAAGACAAAACAAAACAAAACATAAACAAAAGCCCGCAATGTCTCTCTGCTGCCTTTCTTGTAAACTTAAGAGAGTAAAATTCAAATCCTTTAACCTGGCATTTAAGACCATCTACAATTCAACAGAGAGACTGCTAGGTGGCACATTGGAAAGAGCACTGAATTTAGATTCAGGAAATCCTGAGTTTAATCCAGCCTCAGACACTCATTATCTGTGTAATCTTGATCAAACCTGTCTCAGCTTTATTTTCCCCATTTATAAATTGAGGATAATACAGCCTCTCCCTCCCAGGGTCACGATGAGGATAAAATAAGATAATATTTATAAAGCACTCTGCAAATCTTATAATCCTATATAACTGCTAGCTATAATTATTACTTCCACCTATCTTTCTGACCATATCTCCCATTATTGCCATATTTAAAACCTATGACTATTTTATCAAATAGTTAATAGTGATCATATATACTTTCTGATTCTGTCTCTCTTTTTTTAACTGGAAATTCACTTCTAGTTCATTACAATTCAGGCAAAAGTGGGGTTTTAGAAAGACAGATAGATATTTATCTGTGGAGTTTAACTTACCTCTTGGTATGCTTGGGAACTGGGGCTCTAATGGGGAGCAGACGTGTTTTGGATTTTGCAATGAGGCTGTCCTCACCAAGAGGCTCTCATCCTTAGCAATTGGTAGTATAGGAAGGCAGAAGTGGCCTTGTGTGTCCAAGGGAGAAAGTGAGGAATTTCCTTTGAATATACTGCTGTTTGGTAGTTACCTGGTTGGCCAAGTCCTTGACTTCATTGTAGCTGCCAAAGCCATTTCCTTTATTTTCATTCTTGATTCTTTTATTTCAACAAATATCCTACAAGGAGCTTCACTTGGTAATTTGGCTGACATGACCCTTGTTCACCTTAGTTATGAATTGGTATCGAGGAAACTCCTAGAAGACAACAGAGATTTTGAACAAAATTTAAGAGATCTAAGCCTCCTCTGGGGATTTTGGTTCAGCAACTCTTTAAGGTCACTCCTTCAGTTCAAGGTTCATACAATAAACATGTGGTTTCTCTGTTAGCATCAGCCAGAAAGGTAGTTATTCGAAGCCAGTGTGGTCATGGTCTGTTTCTATAGGACCAAAATATCGTCAATAAAGATGTACCCCAATAGGGTTCTGCTATTAGGAAACAAGTGTGCTTGCCACCAGGGAACTGAGCTGGTCTTCATTAGAAATATCTGATCAGGAGTCTCTTCCCAGTACATAATGTCCCCAGTCAGCACATGTTTGCTGTAGGGTCAGGTTAATGCTTCCAGAAGGCTATGAATACTCAGTCCCAGGAGATGACTCTGCCTCAGGAAATATTTCATCACCATTCCATTATGTTATCTGGGAGGTTGTAGAGAGAAGGGGTTGGGATGGAGGCTCAGAACTCTTCTTCATGACTTTAAGGGGCACATCTTCTGCTACCACAATGAGGACCAGCTGAACATCTGAAACTTGTGATTCAATTACATTTTTAAAAATTACTAAATATCAGCTTTGTACCAGGTACCCCAGTGGACCTGAGAAATATGCAAACAAAAATGAAAAGAAATGACATTTATAGTAAATACAGAAATGCAAAATAATTTCAAGAGGCAGGAAGAAATAACAATTGAGGAGAATCTGAAAAGGCTTCATGGAGAAGGTAGTATCTGAAGTGTGTTTTGAAGAAAGTGTAGAACTCTACAGGACAGAGATGATGGTGTAGACCATTCCATATGATGACCCCTGCACAGACACAGAAGGGACAGATGGAATGTTGTGTATATACAACCATCAATAGACCAGTTTTAATGGAATTGGAAAACAGATTTAGGGATTCAAGTTCTGGCAAAGCATTATATTTAAGGTTCACAAAGGTTACCACAGACATTCTGAAATATATATGTGTTTCTGTCTATCATATATGCATAAATATATATATATGTTTCTCCTAGTTTTAGTTTTAATTGAGTGGGCACTTTCGGATATAAAATCAGGGTTTTATGCTGTTCCATTAAATTTGTTATTTATAGTGGCTCAAGAGGTTGGTTCCTGGGTTTTAGAAAGGCTTTGTCCTAGGATCATGACAAATCAGGAATAATACCCATACTCCATAACAAATCTCCATAAATTCTCAAGTTCTGGACATGGAGATCAATTGCTGAGGCAGATTTCTAAGGTTTCCCATGTACTTGGACAGAGATGAAGTAAAACTCCTCAGTATATTTTTTTAACAACCCCTAGCAAGTAGTAGGATTCCTGCTCTTTTTTTTTTTAATT